>NC_066519.1:15451357-15613857 GCF_024679095.1 Eriocheir sinensis
ATATATATATATATATACGTATATATTTGTGTGTGTGTGTGAGAGAGTGTGTGAGAGAGAGAGAGAGAGAGAGAGAGAGAGAGAGAGAGAGAGAGAGAGAGAGAGAGAGAGAGAGAGGTCAGGTGACAACCATGTGGACGAAGACAAGGATATGTTTGGCCAGGCCAGTCAGGCAACACCCAGGACGCGGTGCTGGTGGCCCCGCACGAGCGAATGTCTTGCAAATGAATGGGAGGCAGAGGCGGCCGGGGTTGGGAGACTGTTAGCTGCGGCCACCACCACTGAGCCCTGCCAGGCTTAACATGAAACTCAGAAACTTGGCGCCTCACAGAAGGTCTAGAAAAGAGTAAGAGGAGCCCAAAAATGATTGGAGAGAAAAGTATTCCTATGACGAGGAGAACTGAGAGCAAGCATAATAATAGAACTGGACCAAAGCAATGAGCACAGTGCGTAGCTGAGGGTAACGGGAATAGGCGTACCTAACATCACCAAATGAACATAAGAACATAATAACGTAAGGAGTCTCACACAGCTCTTCTGGACAGAGTGGAGTCTAAGGCTCTTCGTCTCATCAGCTCTCCTCCTCCTACTGATAGCCTTCTACCTCTTAAATTCCGCCGCGATGTTGCCTCTCTTCCTATCTTCTATCGATATTTCCACGCTGACTGCTCTTCTGAACTTGCTAACTGCATGCCTCCCTCCCTCCCGCGGCCCCGCTGCACACGACTTTCTACTCATGCTCATCCCTATACTGTCCAAACCCCTTACGCAAGAGTTAACCAGCATCTTCACTCTTTCATCCCTCACGCTGGTAAACTCTGGAACAACCTTCCTTCATCTGTATTTCCTCCTGCCTACGACTTGAACTCTTTCAAGAGGAGGGTATCAGGACACCTCTCCTCCCGAAATTGATCTTTCTTTCGGCCACCTCTTTTAATTCTTTTTTGGGAGCAGCGAGTAGCGGGCTTTTTTTATTATTGTTTTCTTTTTTTGTGCCCTTGAGCTGCCTCCTTTGTTGTAAAAAAAAAAAAATGAGGCCGGTTGACCTATACAAGGCAGTTCCTGTACACTCAACCCCACCTTACCTCACCATCCATGGCTTTATCTAACCCCTTCTTGAATGTATCTATGGTATTGGCACCCACAACATGGCTCCCAAGCCTGTTCCATTCATCTACCACTCTATTGGTGAACCAATTCTTGCCTATGTCTTTGTTGAATCTGAATTTGTCTAACTTAAAACCATTGCTACACGTCCATACCTGGCTCTTTTATTATCAAAATCTTATTTATATCCCCTTTATTAAAGCCCTTCATCCATTTATAGACTTCGATCAAGTCTCCTCGCAACCTTCGCCTTTCTAGAGAGTGCAGATTTAAATGCTTCAGCCTGTCTTCATAAAACAAATTTCTCACCCCCTGAATCATCTTTGTCATCCTCCTCTGTACAGATTCTAACATATTGATATCCATTCTATAGTAGGGGGACCAGAACTGAACTGCATAATTATTGAGATGAGGTCTAACTAGTGCTAAGTAAAGTTTGAGGATGACTTCAGCGCTTCTATTGCTTACGCTCCTTGAGATGAAGCCAAGTACTTTGTTTGCCCGATTTTTAGCCTAAATGCATTGAGCCCTAGGACGGAGGTCAGCGTTCACTAGGACTCCTAAGTCTTTCTCACGCCCAGACCTGCTTAGAGGAGTGTCATTTAAGGAGTAATTATGTGAGGGGTTATTCCTACCTACACTCAGAATGCTACACTTCCCGACGTGTAATTCCATCTGCCACTTCCCCGACCAATCATATAGTCTGTCAACCTCATGGAGGTAGGATTGGTGGAGTCGACATCAGGCCTAAAAAGTGTAGCCGCCGAAATGTCATATTTCCGTCTACACCATGGCCGCACGGTTGGGGACACCCATGGATCACCTGCCAGGTGTCAGGTGTTGTCAGGTCAGGCTCCCCCCTTAATGGGCTCGGCCAGACTCGCCCCACCTCGATTTCCGCAAGGCGAGAGGCCTGCGAGGCGTTGATTTACGCAGCTGTATGGATTGATCGTATTAGACTCATTTATAATTCAGATAAAGCTGTCGCTAAGTCCTATTTAGAGGTGAGGTCATGGAGGTGAGGCTTTCCAGTGTCAGGTGTTGTTAAGTTTTACCAAAAAATATCTTAGTAAAATAAAAGGTATTTATGAAATATATACCGCATCAATAAATGAACGGTAATAAAAAACACAACCATCATGATGGATGAGACGGGGTCTGGAGGTAGTGGCCGCCAGGGACCCTGGTGGCCGTGAGCCATGGCCATGAGCTCTCACCCGGGCTGGGTATCCTCCATCTGGCCGCAAATTTGACAGTTCGTGGGCTTCATGCTTCACCTGAATGAATGGGATTAGCGGGCCGTGTCGACTCCATCCCCTCTACCACCATGGTCAAGCTCATCCTGGAGAACGCTAGCGTCCCTGTCTGATTGGATTACTCTACCGATCTTGGTATCATCTGCGAACTTACTGAGATCACTACTAATTCCTGTGTCCAAGTCATTGATGTAAATAATGAAAAGCAGAGGACCCAGCACCGACCCTTGTGGGACTCCACTCGTAACACTGCCCCATTCAGATGTTTTTATCATTGATTTGCACTCTCTGCTTCCTACCACTAAGCCACGCCCTGATCCAGTTCAAAACTTTCCCATCTACGCCGTGATCCTGTAATTTTAGTAATAGCTAATTAGTAATTACTGTAATTTAGTAATAGCTAATTAGTAATTACTGAAATCTAGATACAATATGTCATAGTTTTCATCTCGGTCAACCACCTCGATTACTTTAGTGTAGAAGGACAACAGGTTAGTAAGGCAAGACCTACCCTTTGTGAACCCATGCTGTGAATCATGAATTAAATTATGCTTTTCTAGATGGTCCCAAATGCTCCCGGCTATAATTGACTCCAACATCTTTCTTACAACTGATGTTAAGCTAATTGGGTGATGATTTGAGGTGGCTGACTTGTCTCCCTTTTTGAAAATCGGCGTCACATTAGCTACGTTCCATCGATTGGGTACATACCCAGAATTTACTGACATCTTAAAGATATCGGTAAGTGGGCCACTGAGGACATCCTTGCACTCTTGCAGAACCCGTGGGAATACTTCGTCTGGGCCCGGCGATTTGTTTTTCTTCAACCTACCAATCTTATCCTGGACTACTTGCCTAGTGATGATCACATCCCTCAACTTGTCGTTCTCTTCGCCCTCGTATACCTGAACCCTCTCCGGAATGGTTGTTAGATTTTCCTGGGTGAAAACTGAGAGGAAATATTCATTCATCATTTGATCATATCTTTTCCATTCTCAACGAGCTCACCCGTGTTTGTTTTGAACGGTCCAATTCTGTCCCTTGTTTTCGTTCTGTACAATTTGAAGAAGCCCTTGGGATCGCTCTTGGCCTCGTTGGCTATCCTAATCTCATAATTTTTTCTTGCTAGGCGGGTGTTCTTCTTCACCGACCTGGCTAGCTCAACATACCTACCCCTGAGGTGGGTTTCTCCGTTCTTTATATTCCTTTAAATTCCTCTCTTCAAACCAATCTCATGCTTGAGTCTGCGAGTCATCCATTTGGGGTCGTTATTTTCCTTCCTACGTGCTTGGTAAGGGATATGCTGTCTCTGACCCTCTGCAATTACTCTAACTAAATTATTGTAGGTCATTTCTACATGGTTCCCCTGTCTTTCCGGTTCCAGACCTGAGATCTGGCCCTCATCCAGCCCTAAGGTTCCCCAATTTACCTCCTCAAGGTGACTTCTGAGCCCCTCATAATCAGCTCTTCTAAAGTCAGGCACCAACACAGGGTTGAGTTCATGGGTCACCGCCCAGTCTAATTTAAACCTAATTTCCTTGTGATCACTTCCACCTAATCCTCCCCCAACATCTAGCTCGCTGATCATATTCTCGTTGTTAGTAAGGACTAAGTCTAAAATGTCGTTACCTCTGGTGGGATCAGTCACTGTCTGCATGAGAAAATTATCTTGTATTACTTTCAGAAAATTCTCAGCATCTAGATCACCCACCACGCCTTCCCAGCCTATATTCCTATAGTTAAAATCCCCCATTATGTAGACATTTTTTCTCCTGCTCGCCCTGCCTACCTCTTGCAGTAATATATCAGTGTCCTGCTTGCTAAGGTTGGGTGGCCTGTAGAGAACCCCTAGAATTAGTTTGAGTTTCACTTTGTCGAGGGACTGATTTGGGGGGGCCATTAAGGTAACGGGCTAAAGAGTAGCTTATCCAGATTTTTTATTTATTTATTTATTAATGATCCACGCGACATCCGAGAGTTCAATCAAAGTATGTGCTTATCTTTGTATTCATTCATACACACACTGGTAATATTTCTGTGAGGCTGATTCACTTCTTAGAGTGAAATTCTATTGTGATTAGCAGTCACAAATTCGTGTCACTAGCAAAAATGAAACTAGTAGTAGTTTTTGGTTATAAAGATTTCTTTCGAAATACAATTATAACTTTACCTCCTTTACCTTAGGAAACGTCCTGAATCCTGGATCGGCTACGGTGATGTTAGGTGCGCCTATTGAACTCCGGCATCTCGTCCAGGAGACCAAGCCCTTACCCACTGACTACAGACCAAGGACAAGGGAAGACTTTTCTTTTATCCTTGCTAAAGACCACCGCGGCCGCCGACATATCGGGCTCGAGTTTGGCTGGTGCAGTCGATCGACTCTTAACTTGAGCCCTGTGGCTTGGCCCGGGGAACCCTCCATTGTGTACACATCTAGCGATGACCTGCTCGCATGGCGATCTGTCTCACTGTTAGTCTGTACGTTATCTATTTATGGAATAAATAAATATATATATATATATATATATATATATATATATATATATATATATATATATATATATATATATATATATATATGTACTGTCTGTCCTCTTTCCTCATCTCCGTGTGGCTGTGACTCGTTTTGGGTCAGCTTCCCCTTCACTGACCGATTCTCTACATCCGCGCCAGGCTTTCAGAAAACAAGTCTTGTGTGCCATACTATAGTCCATCGACTCTTAACTTCAGCCCTGTGGCTTGGCCCGGGGAAACCCCCATTGTTTACACATCTAGTGATGACCTGGGCATGGCGATCTGTCTCACTGTTAGTCTGTACGTTATCTATTTATGGAATATATATATTCATAATACGACTGCGGGAGGGTGTGGGTTATAATTTTTGTGGGCGTGGAGTGTGTGCGGATGGAAGATGCTTTCAGATCACGGGGCGGGGCTGGCAGGATTTTTTAACCTCACAGGTCAGGTAGGGTCAGGTAGTAAGTCGGGCCCGTTGTCACTTGAACACTTTTGGCTGGGCAGGAGGGAGATTCCCACTTCTGAGCCTTTCCCTTGAAGTTCGCTCTGAGCCTGTCACCGCGACCCCCCCCCCCTCCCCCGCATCTCACCCTTCCCTTCCTACACACACCTGCACATCCCAGGAGACAATAGGAGGAGTGTGGATTACGAAGGGGAGGCCCTTTTTTTCTGTCTATGTATTTTCCTTCTTTCTCATTATTTGTCTTTCTGTCTTTCTTTTTCTTTTTCTTCCTCTTATTTTTTTCTCTTTTTCTCTTTTCTAAATCTTTCTATCTTTCCCTTTCTTACTTCCTCTCTTTCTTTTTCTCTTTTTGTCTGTCTCTTTCTGTATATATTTTTCATTAAAAAAATTATCTCATTTTCTTTCTCCTTTCTTTCTTACGTTCTTTCTCTCATTACTTTCTTTTTCTTTTTTTCTATATTTTTTCTTTCTCTTTCTTTCTTTCTTTGTCTCTTCATTTCTTTATAACCTTCTTTCTCGTTCTCTTTTTTTGTTTCTCTACGTTTTTTCTTTCTTTTTATTTCTTCTCTCTTTCTTTTTCCTTTCTTTATCTTTTTATCTTTATTTGTCTTTCTTTCATTCTTTCTCTTTCTTTTTTTCTCTTTTTCTTTTTCTTCTTTTACTTTCTTTTGTTTTCTCTTTCTTTCTTTCTTTCTTTTCTCTTCCTGTCTTTCTTTATTCTTTCTCTTTTTCTTCCTTTTTCTTTCTATCTTTTCCTCTCTTTCTTCCTCTATTTCTTTCTTTTTCTCTTCCTGCCTCTGTCTCTTTCTTTCTGTCTATATTTTTCATTCTAATTCTTTCTTTCTCATTTCTTTTTTTTTCTTTCTTTTTTCTTCCGTTCTTACTTTTTTCGCATTCTCTTTCTGTCTTTTCTATCTTTCTCTCTCTTTCTTCCTCTCTTTCTTTCTTTTTCTCTTTCTCTCTGTGTTTTTTCATTGTAATTCTTTCTTTCTCATTTTCATTTTTTCTTTCTTATTTCTTCCTTTCTTACTTTTTCTCTTTCTCTTTCTTTCCTTCTTTCTTTTCTATCTTTCCCTCTCTTTCTTCCTCTCTTTCTCTTTTTCTCTATCTGTCTGTCTCTTTCTGTCTGTATGTTTTTCATTCTAAATATTTTTTTATCATTTTCTTTCTTTCTCAAAGGAACACGTGCTCTGCTTCTCAGCGTGAGGGGAGCTTGGCGCCGGGCGAGTCAGCACAGTCATACAATCGGTGGCTGCCGCGGCCTATCAAAACGGTCAAAACAAGGGGTACTTTTAGGCACACAATGGCCTCCGCTGCCCGCTGGTGCCTCACGCGGGGTATATAACATGGGCGCGGCGTTTCCAGCCCTGCGGTGCGCCTCACAGCTGCTCACGACACACGCCAATTTTCCTCTCGGCGCCTCCTTCACTTTACCTTAAATTAGTTTCCTTTCTTTGACTTTCTTTGGAATACACCGTCTTCCTCCGCCTTTCCTTTCCTCGGCCGTCGCTTGAGGTGCACCGTCAAAGTCCTGTTCTCTGTCCCTTGCCACCTTTCAACTTTTCTTCATTCTTCAACGAGGATGTCCCTGCCTTCCGTCCTTCTGCTAGTGAGATGCCCTCCCCTCATGCACACATGCACACACTAAATATATATAGTAGGACTGTTGTAAATATTTGAACATGGGACAAATGGTCATAACAATACTTCTGCACCCCACCACACCTTTAATCACCTTCCTTCCAGATGCTGCTGACGGCCACAGCCACGAGGGCCCACGACTGCAGCTTCTCCGTGGACTGTGCCAACCTGTTAGACTCCATGAACACTGTGTGCCGCTCCTACAAGCACCACCCCGGACACAGGAGGACTCGAGGTGTGTGTGTGTGGGTGGGTGGGGGTGGGGGGGAAGGTCCTGTATTTTTTATTTTTTTATTAAAGCAGCGTTATATAAAACTCAACAACACAAAACCTGATGAATTTAGAAGATATCAACATTATTCATTGTTACCATATGAGAGTGACTGCTTTTTACTATTACATAAGTTTTGTATTTTCATTACCAATCTTGTTTTAATATATATAAACGTAAACGATTTTCAAGTCTTATATATTACTTTCAGGGAAGCACTTTTTTTTATTTACAGAAAAGGAGACAGTTCAAGGGAGTGAAAAAAAAAAGCCCACTACTTACTGCTCCTGAATAGAGTATATAGGAGTGGCCAAAAAGAGAGGTCAATTTCGGGAGGAGAGGTGTCCTGATACCCTCCTCTTGAAAGAGTTCAAGTCGTAGGCAGGAGGAAATACAGATGAAGGAAGATTATTCCAGACTTACAAGGCAAACATGGTAATATATAAGAACATACCGTTTCCAGACACTTTTTCAGTAGGAATGATTGGGAACACCTCGTCCGCCCCCTCCTTCACAGCCCCCAGCCCCCCGCAGCAGCCATCGAGGTGTGTGTGTGTGTGTGTGAACGATCTTCATTAGTTTCCATTTATCTTCCAAACTCATGTTATTTTCAAAAGATATTGGTTTTGGAAAAGTGAAAGGGCAAGCATTTAAGTGTGTATTTATGTATGTATTTATGTATTTATGTAAGTATGCATGTAGTCTCTTTTGCATGTTGGATTTATATTAGTTTTTTTCTTCGTATTTATGGTGTTTGATTTCGAATGTGATTAAAATACTGAAAATCCACCTCAATTAACACTCTTGATTTTGTATATGACTCAAGTTAGAAATTCTTAGTGACTCCACGACTTCAATGCTCTGTGACTCCCGATGTGCAGATGTTAGACGAGGAGAATCCGATGCTACCGCCACTGGTCGCCGCCAGGGTCTTCCAGATGAATCGGGTTGGGGGAAGATTCCGCAGGTCTGAGCGCACTGTTGATGTCTACACTCAGTGCTGTGTCGAAAACTGCACGCTGCATGAGGTGGCTGGCTACTGCGAAACCTTCCAGCCAGAGTATCAGTTCCTGGCCACCGGAAATCCTTGCGCATAAACGTCACCTCTCTGTCCACTGCGTCCACCAAAATAAAATGTTAAAGTCAATAGGTCAACAGGAGGTCAACTCAGAAATCCATATAATCAGAAGTTCTTGTGCATAAACGTCACCCATATATTCGACCCAGCCTGAAGAAGTGTCCCCGCTGCTGTGTCCACCAAGATAAATTGTCAGTCATTTGGTCAACAGAAGGTTAAGTCGGCAAACCCATGAAGGAAATCCATAATCAGGAGTTCTTGAGTATAAAAGTCACACAAATGTCCCAGCCTGAAAAAGTATCCCCGCTGCTGCGTCCACCAAGAAAAATTGTTCAAGTCGTTAGGTCATCATTAACTACACCCATGATCAAAAAATCCATATAATCAGGAGTTCTTGTGTATAAACGACATCCATTACGCCCCCTCCCACATCCACCTAACTTTAACTGACTTTCCTGCATTAACAGTCTCAATTTCCTGCTGCCCACGACTTCAGCTCTCATATCAAGACACCTCTTCATCCGAAGTTGACCTCTCTTTTGGCCTCCCATTTTTACTTTCAATATAGGAGCAGTGATTAGCTGGGGTTTTTTTATTCATTTATTTTGCCCTTGAGTTGCTTCCTTTACTGTAAAAATAAAATAATAAAAAGTTGTTCCGAGACGCAGGTCATTTTTGAAATGCGTTGAAATGTTCACTTGTTCAGCGATGCATGAATGAAATTACTTCAAAGACAATTAAAGTGCAAATTAAATGACTGCCTTCCTTTACCTGCTGGAGGTGAGTTGGTTGGGTGAGGCGAGAGACAAAGACTGCACAAAACTATATCATTAATGTACGGTTTATAATTTACCTCTAGAATACTATGTGCAGATCTTCATGGGTCATCACGTCACCCTGTATTACCTCCTGTCGACAACCTTAACCCTTTCAAGAGGAGAGTATCAAGACACCTCTCCACCCGCAGCCGACCTCTCTTCTGGCCTCTCGTTCTTATTCTTTTGTCGGAACAACGTCTAGGGGGCTTTTTTTGTTGTTGCTGGTTCTGTATCTTGCCCTTCAACTGTCTCCCTTGCTATAAAAAGAACACCGATGAAGCAATTTTTGTACCTCGACGACCATCACATGTGACCTGAAATGGCGGTGACGCACATCCGCGCCAGGCTTTTTTTAATTTTTTACAGTAAAGGAAGCAGCTCAAGGGCAAAAAGATAACTGAAAGAAAAAAAAAGAAAAAGCCTGCTAATCACTGCCCCTATAGAAGAGTGTGTAGATGATTCCTGCATGGAATGTAGATCTGTATGAATTATGGAAGCATCCCAGTCACACTGTATAAGGTCTGCCATCATGTGCCTCTACCTGACAGATCGAAAACGACTATATGAATGAAGAAAAAAAATTAAAGGTATGTGTTATTAATTTGATAATACCAAGGCATCTACAATGTTGTTTTCTCATTGAGTAATAACTGTTAGTCTTACTGTAATAACCTCATCGTGTTACACATCATCATTTAATCTTGATTTTAAGGTGAGGTTAGTGAAGAGAAGCAGCATAAATATTAGATACAGGAATTAGTAGTAATGTCAGTAAGTTTGCAGATGATACCAAGATCGGTAGAGTAATTGAGTCGGATCAGGACGCTAGTATTCTCCAGAATGAACTAAACAGATTGTATAACTGGGCGGATAAATGGGAGATGGAGTTCAATGTAGGGAAGTGCAGCATTCTGAGTGTAGGTAGGAACAACCCCTCACATAACTATTGCTTAAATGACACTCCCACAAGCAGGTCTGGGTGCGAGAGGGATTTAGCGGTCTTAGTGAGCTCTGATCTCCGTCCAAGGGCACAATGCATTCAAGCTAGGAATCGAGCAAACAGGGTACTGGGTTTTATTTCAAGGAACGTAAGCAACAGAAGCGCCGAAATCTTCCTCAAACTATATTTAGCATTAGTTAGACCTCATCTTGATTATGCGGTTCAGTTCTGGTCACCTTACTATAGAATGGATATAAAAATGTTAGAATCGGTGCAGAGGAGGATGACTTAGATGATTCAAGGGTTACGAAACTTGCCATACGAGGGAAGACTCAAACAGTTAAATTTGCATTCTCTAGAAAGGCGAAGGGTGCGTGGAGACATGATCGAGGTTTATAAATGGATGAAGGGCTTTAATAAGGGGAATATTCATAAGGTTCTGTTGGTAAGAGAACCGGGTAGGACACGTAGTAATGGGTTTAAACTGGATAAATTCAGATTCAACAGGGACATAGGCAAAAACTGGTTTACTAACAGAGTGGTAGATGAGTGGAACAGGCTGAGCAGTCATGTGGTGAATGCCAATACAATTGTCACATTCAAAAATAAATTAGATAAATTCATGGACAGCGATATTAGGTGGGGTTATATTCACGGGAGCTTACGTTCAAAGGAGCTGCCTTGTACAGGCCTACCGGCCTCTTGCAGACTCCTACGTTCTTAAGTTCTTATGTTCATTTCCAGGCACAGACAGTCTAGTGTATTTCAAAGAGGCCTTCATGGCCGGATGTATTGCTTTCTCCCATTTAGACTTAGAATTCCTTGTTTCATCTTTGTACTAATCTAAAGTATCAGTTTACGCTCAGGCATTTGAAGTGACCTTCATGGTGACAGTTTTCTGCCTCTCTATCAGTCTCCTGATGATGACGTGAGCAACGAGTCCAACGTAAACGAAGAATTCGCAGACGACAAGGACGGAGCAGCCGAGGAAGAGGCCGGTGTAGCCCCCCAGCGTGCCTGCGGACGAAGGAGATGGGCGGGTGAGTACAGAGAGAACCTTTATACAGAGGTGGGCAAATGCGATACTTAGTGCGGTAGTGCGGTACTACCGCATCACAAAAAAGTACCGCACTACCGCACTACCCTTCCTACCCTCCTCCCCTTCCCATTCACTCCCCCATATCCTCCCTACCATTCCTCCCTGGCTAGTGCTACTGCAGCTATCGCACTACCCTTCCTTCCTTCCTTCCTTCCTTCTTTCCCACCACCCACTTCCTCCTCTCTCACATGACACTGATCTCCTCCTCCCCCTTCGCTGTCCCCTCCCTCCTCCCTCAGAAAGTTGCATTCCCTTCCCTCCCCCTCCTCCCCTTCCCGTCAATGGATAGCCAGGATAGGCACTGAAGTTTTTTTTTTTTTTATATTGACTTGTGACTACCACTACCGCAGTACCGCACACCGCGTACCGCACTGGGAAAGAAAAAACAATGTTACCGCACTACCGCAACCGCACTGCTCCGGAAAGAGTACCGCACTACCGCAACCGCACTACTGATTTTTCAGTACCGCGCCCACCTCTTTCTTTATAGTCATCATCAGCTATGGTTAGTCCACTGCAGGATAGAGACCTTACCAACGCTCTCCACCTCTCTCTGATGTCAGTACTCTCCATCTTGTTCCAATTTAGTCTTTCCACTCGGTCTGCTATAACTTCTACAACTCCTTCATGTCACTCTGTTACATCAATCGTCCTTCAGCTATCATTTCTACCCATAATATTTTTAGTAGTATCTAACTCTTTCTTCCATCAAACTTTTTGGTAGTTTGAGATATAAATAATTTAAATGGCGAGCGTCAGGCAGTACTCACATAGAAAGTTCAGGAGATCTTTGCGCCACATTTTGACTGAGGTGTAGCGAAGGTCAGGGTAGAAGGCTGTCATTATGGCGAGGTCACTCCTGTAGATATCATCATTATTATTATTACTATCATCATTAGTATTAGTATTATCATTATTAGTAGTATTAGTATTATTTAGGAGGGCCTCTTACCCGTTCGAGAGATTATAATGGTCCACGAGATTATCGTAGATCTTCGGCGGCACGGGCATGTGGCTCGTGGCGGAGGTGAAGTCGTGGCGCTCACACAGGTGCCCGCAGGAGAGCCGCGCTGCAACACAAGGGAAGGGGTGTTTGTTTCTTTGTTTTGTTATGTGCAGCATAAGGTGTAGCTCAGGGGCGAAGAGAGAGAAAGGCCTTAGCGCAAATACGACACGGGAAATATGTTCTGCAGAGCCATGTGTGATTGTTATTCTGTAACGCCTGCTCGTGAAATAGTATGTGGATAACTGCGAATTTGTCGTAATATGATAAAAGGATACACAGCAGTTCAGTACCAGTTATGGCTACTCTGTACAGCAATACAGCAATAACAAAACAAAATACTTATCGGTGCCGTGTTTGTGTGTTACCTTTGGAGAGGCACGACTCAATAGCTAGCCTGGTCGCGTTACTGACACCGTCAGTCTGGTCAGCAGGCATTTCAGGCTCCAGCCCTCGGTGCAGCAGCCGCCGGCACTCCTCGTTGTCCGCCAGCATGCACGGCATCACCTCGTCTGGGGGAATGCGCCAGAGATAAGTTATACTGATATAAGCAAAAGAGGCGGCGGGTTACCTCAACAGTGCATGTGAGTCAAGTATGGCTTAGTGGTGGTCTTTGAGTGTGCTGGACCGCAGCCTGGGAAGGGAAGGGAAGGGAGCAGAGTGCTCCCCGCCACAGGGGAGGGGGACTGCAACTTACCTCTTGGAAAGCTGAGGGAGTATAAGGTACAGTTGCAAAATTGGTGCAGGCAGGACCTCGTGGCGTAAAGGTCACAATTTGGTTTCGTCTTAATGAAGTTTTGCAGACCCGGCTCGGGCTTCAGGTCAGCGAGCGGCAGACACGGCTGCTCGTACAGGTCCACTATCGTCTTCAGGCCCGTGTCCTGCACCTGCCGGTGGCGGGCCAGAGGATTCTATTACTATAACTGTCACCATCCTGGACAGTATCATCACAGCAGCATCTCAGAAACGGTAGGGTAAACATTAGGTATCATTTGAAACTACAACTAAAGGACAATTTTTGCCCGCTATAAAATTTCAAAAAATGTCATAAGAAAACGGGACACAGAGTGGAGAAAATTATAAGTGACATTTTTTTTTCGAAGACAAAACAAAAAAACAAAACTTTTCTTGCTGGGAAATGTAGATAGGTAAACAAAGTTTCGATGGTATTTTTTTCAAGGCGATTAACTGAAAAATAAAGTCTGTGAAACAAAAAAAAAAGAAAAATACGCTTTGTTTGAGTCTCTACTAAACTTCACCCGAATTTAATGAAATTCACAGAATATCATACCTTTACACCTACAAACAACATACTAAAACTTCAAAGCTATTGGACGAACCGTATGTGCAGGAGGACCCCCCATAGCCGCCCCCCTTAAAGAACGAAGGCAAAGTCCATCACCACCAAAATTCAAACATTAATCCCCCCTCCCCCCAGTGCTGCCCGTGTGGGGGGCCGAGACTGACCACGGTGAGGGTAATGGTGGCGGAGGAGTGGATGCGAGGTTCCAGGATGGAGCCTTTGCCCAGCACCACTTGGGCGGGGTGGGTGTGGTTGCTGATGAGCGTGGCCTGCAGCCCCACCTTGGCCGTGTGGGAGGGGTCCAGGATGCCAGGGTCCAGATCTGCCGCGAGAATCGCAAACATTACAGGACGTAGCGAAGGAGAAAGTCGAGGCGACGGCATTTTAAGACAAGTCTTTAGCCTTTATTTCTGCGACCGATTTTAAGTAGAGATGCAAGAGAAAGTTTTTCGTGTGCCTTTGGGTGCATTTTTTTCATTTATTTAACTATTAAAGACAAATAATCTATTCTGCTTCATTAAATGTGCTGAAAATATATCATCACGCGGTGCACTGGGCCCGTTCACTGTTTTGAGACTTACCTGGCCAGTCGTCCCTTGTAATGTTGAAGTAGAAGGTGAGGCCCATGTGCTCCCCGTCGGAGGGCTGGGCGTCGATGTCGGAGGAAAGGTGCATGAAGCACAGCCCCGTCAGGGTGCGGACCGGCACGAAGGTCTTACAGCACTCCGAGGCGTTGTAGCGCCGGTTCCCGATGTTACACTGCAGCACCATCTCCTCACACCTTACCAGGGACGAGCACAGAGCGTTAGAGGACAGAGGGCCTCGCGCCTTACCATTGTTCCGTTCATTCTTGCTCTCAAGTTTGGCCAGACAGAAACAGAAACGGACACACACAGACAGCTACAAACATACAAACACGGACATAAAAGGAAACAAGAAGCAGACAAACATAAGAAAGTCTGTGCAGTAAGTAACTTGGCCTCACTCGTAGGAGATCGACTCAATGAGCTCCGGGAAGCTCATGCTGCGGTTCTGGAGGTATTCGAGCAGCTCAGCGCGGCTCTTGAGTTCAAACTCTTCCGGATTGGGCCCGTAGTTGTCCTTCGAGATCAAGGTGGAGCCGATGGAGACAATAAGGTAGTGCGTGAGGCCGCTGCTGACGCCCATATCTAAAGAAAATGCTTGGTAGTAGTAGTAGTAGTAGTAGCAGTAGCAGTAGCAGTAGTAGTAGTAGTAGTAGTAGTAGTATCATCACTTACTAATGCTCCTACTACATTTCTTTATCTACTTATCTATTATCAATTTGAAGGATAAATGACAGACTCAGGCCTCACCGTACAAAACTAAGCTCTCGTAACACAGTGATCCTATGCAGAGAACAGAAGAAAAAATAATTTGTCAGAAAGAATTTATCAACTTTAGCTCCAGATGTTCTTTTGTGTTGTTTTGTTTTGACGAAGGGTTGTTTTCTTTATGATACTATCTCTATTCTCTTCAGTGTGACGCAGTAGTTCAACAGCAATAAAAAAGACTTACCAACCTCAGATTAACTACAAGATTAGGCAAAAGTTTAAAAAAAAGGAAATGGAAATATATCTTCGTAACTCATTCTTTAACAGCCTCTCACCGCCATTACTCTTATTCCCCTCCCCATTCTCTCCTTTTCCTTCCTCTCCTCCCGTTCGTTCTTCGCCTCCCAGCCACGCATTCTCATCGTTCTTACCGGTCAGCTTTCGGCGGGAGAAATAGGCACGATTACATATCACAACCGAAGGTAACTGTAGCGCCGAGTCACCCTTGAGCTCCACTGACGTCTGTAAGGAGAGAAAACAAACACGAATCAGTACATAATTTTATTGTGTCGTATTCTTAACCACTTCGGGGCCCAAGAACACACATTTGACAAGGCTTTCGTAGGAATTGTCGGCATTTCCATTAGTAGGTTTATAACCCTGTCTGTTGTTTCAGCCTTCTTCTGTACCATGAACCTAAAACAACACTAACTAGAACCCGATTGAGCTCCTGTTTGGCCTTTGGAAATAGTTGATGTGGAAGGCTGAAGCGTCTGTGAATGCCGACCATGTACTCCTTCAGTCACCCTTCTCTTCCACATGCACTATGAGCCGATTCCACAGTCCGCCATAGTGGCTTTGTATTCGCCCGATCCAAATTATTCAATCTTATACACAAGAGGAGGGTATCAGGACACCCCTCCTCCCGAAATTGACCCCTCTTTCGGCCACCTCTTTGGATTCTTTTTAGGAGCAGCGAGTAGCGGGCTTTTTTTTATCTCCGCCAACGAAGTTGGGAGGAGGTTATATTTTCGGTCCGGTCAGTATGTTTATTTATTTATTTATTTATTTATTTATTTGTTCGTGTACAGTCTCCTGTGCACAATTTTGTGGATATCTCAACCATTTTTTCAGGGAAGCTTCGTGTCCATCCAAAATAGAACCCATTATTTTTTTTTTAGGTCAAAGGGCAAAGGTCAAGATCAAGGTCGCACAAAACGTCAGATTGGCTATAACTTCGGCTCTCTTCATTGTAGAGACTTCAGACTTGGTTCATATTTTAGCTCACGGAAAGACGCACCTTGCATGTCCTTAACCTTGACCTTTTACCTTGACCTCGAAAAGTTCGCCCAAGGTGAAAGTTTGCAAAAAAATAGAATTTCATCAAATTTCGAAACAAATGCTTTCATATGATGCGTGTCCATCCAGAATAGTACCCATTATTTTTTTTATGTAAAAGGTCAAAGGTCAAGGTCAAGGTCGCACAAAATTTCAGAATGGCCATAACTTCGGCTATCTTCATCGTAGAGACTTCAGACTTGGTTCATATTTTAGCTCATTGAAAGACGCACCTTGAATGGCCTTGACCTTGACCTCGAAAAGTTCGTCCAGAGTCAAAGTTTCCAAAAAATAGAATTTCATCAAATTTCGAAACAAATGCTTCCATATGATGCACCTTGCATGGCCTTGATCTTGACCTTTGACTTTGACCTCGAAAAGTTGGCCCAAGGTCAAAGTTTTAAAAAAATAGAATTTCATCAAATTTCGAAACAAATGCTTCCATATGATGCATAGGATCACAGATGATGCCCATATCAATTTCCAGGACGATCTTTGGCGGAGATGTGCACTCTCCGAGCGCTATGCGTCTAGTTTTATAATTGTTTCCTTTTTTGTGCCCTTGAGCTGTCTCCTCTGTTGTAAAAAAAATATATATATGACATTAGACCGCATTTTTAAACGTATCGGCGCCTCAGTCCGCCTGTTTAGAAATCCTCTGTTAAAAGTTGCTGGGATTTTGATGGACTGTTTTGTGATCCCAGTGATAGTTTTACACGGCTTCTGCATCTTGAACGGGACAGTCACCCATGAAAACCCTGTTAATCTTTTCCATGGCCTTGGGATACAGTCGTAATGAGAGCCGGATACGTTTAAGGTAGCAGCGAAGGACCAAATTTGTTTCTTGACCGTGTACTAGCGACGGGCCAAGTTTTTGCCATGATATAAACCCCCCAAAATAGATGATGCATAAACTGATCAGAAATGGGTTGATATATATCATGAAATGGTTTGCGTGAGTGATGATTTTTTCTCATTTTTTTTTTTTTTTTTTTTTTTTTTTTTTCGCTTAGAGGGGCCTTTAAGAAACATGATCCCCGCAGCTACCGGATTAAGAATATGGACCATCGTCGCAAAACACTATATGAAAAACATTACCTTTCTGTCATCCATGATTACCTGTGACTGGATTTCCCTGGAGAGGAAGTCCTGGCACAGCACCGCGGCCACGTAGGAGAGGCAGCAGACCATCGTGGTGGTGAGCATCAGCCAGAACAGGCCCAGCAAGTTGTGGCGGTTGTTCCACGTGTGTCCGACCCCGTGACAGTTGGACTCATTGCACATCAAGTCCGTCACCCCGAACAGGGTCCGTATTTTAAGGAAGTCCTATTGTGAGAAGGAACGAATCCGAGGTTATTTTTCTTTCCCTGACTCGTTTATCCAGAACAAAAATATATAGCTTCTACTTTTTCTCATTCTTTTTCTTCTTCTTTCTCTTCTTCTTCTCCTTCTTCTTTATCTTCTTCGTTTACTGTCCATCTTTTTCCCATTCTTGTGGTCGGACTTGCGATGATCTCTATTTCTAACACTTAGGTTAGTGATTAAATAAATATTCAGGAAGAAGACCCTCGTGTAGTTATTCAGGTTTTGGTTTTCCCTTTTTGATAATCCTTCCACAGTGCTAAAGGAATGTTCAAAAGTTTAAAAAGTTACTTATTACATTACTCCGTTACAGGGGACTGATCGGGAAGGGAGCAGAAGAGGGAGAAGGTCAGGAAACAGCCTTTGGTTGTAAAAAAATATATAAAAATAATAAATTCAAATAGGGAAGAAGCATATGAAGAATGTCTTAAGGTGTAAAAATTAGTTTAAGATGAATATGAATAAGAAAGGAGCATAAAAATAAGTCGATAAACAGTTTTTGGTCATTCGAGACAAAAGATAAATGGGAACAGGAAAGCAGAATAGAAAAGGGAATGAGAAGGGAAGTCGATCAGCAGTTTTTGGTCATATAAGTTGAAGATAAGTGAGAATAGGAAAGCATAATGGGAAAGGGATATAAAAAGGGGAAGTCGATCAACAGTTTTTGGTTATTTGAGTTGACCTGCGAATAGGAAGACAGTATAGGAAGGAGAGTCGATGAACTACTTTTGATGATGATATAACTTACACTCTTTGCTTACATACCTTATCGTATTTGAAATTAATGGCGCTGATGGATGGCTGCGGCATGTTGATCTGGAACAAAGGCCATCATTAGAGGAGATTATGGTTCCGTGTCATTAATTAATCTAGGACTTTGTTTAAGGCGTCTTCTATTTAGAACACTGATCAGCTCTAGATCACTGACCCGGATCTGAATCTGATCTGTATTCGCTCTGGGTAAAGCCCCAAATACACTGCCGAATTTTGGCCACGAACTTGACGCCGAATCAGTTCGTGAAAAAATTCGGCGACCGGTTCGCTGACATGATCAAGATTCTTAAGCCCCAAATACACTGCCGAATTTTGGCCACGAACTTGTCGCCGAATCAGTTCGTGAAAAAATTCGGCGACCGATTCGCCGACATGACCAAGATTCTTGTAATTCGTGGCCATTCGGCGACATGTCGGCGAATGCTCAAGACAGTTCGGGGACAATTCGGAGACATGTCGCCGACTATTCAGCGTCCATGTCGCCGAGTTCAAAATCTGAAACTTTAACGTTTTTGTCGTGGAATAACTGGCGACAAGTCTCCGAATTGTCTTCGTATGTCCCCGAAGTGTCGGCGACATGTCGGGGACAATTCTCCGACAGTGCCAAGATTTCTGACAGCTGATCATCTGATGCCCATGAGGCATATACAAGCACGGGAATCCGAGGTGCAACACACTTCTTCACCGGCAGCTTAAGAGCCCACCTCCTCTCTCGCAACTTGTTCCTGGGGAATGGCAAGAGGGCTATCAAATCGTTCCACTCGACCCTCTGCGGAACCCAAGAGCTATGGTAGACCCCAAGAATATCCGCGCCTACTTCATGGACTACTTCAACACCCGGGGAGCAGAGACCTGGCAGGACAGAACTGTGGGCAAGTAAATACCGTGTGTGATAATATGTGTGGTAATATGTATGATAGTATGTGTAATAAAATGTATAAATGTGACCTGGTTTTTGTTTTGCTCTCCTATAAATATTTTAGAATGAATGAATGTTTACGTAATATTAATAAACAAACCAGTAACTGAAAGAAGAAATAAATCTAAATAACTAAAAAATAAAACAAATGTTATATAATGGCAGAATAATGATATTAAGAAATAAATAAAGTAATAAATAGTAAATAAATTATGAGATAAATGAAAATGTTAGTTTCATACCTATTTTATAAATTCATGATTCTTCTTGTTTTTCATATTTTCTTGTTTACTATTTATTATTTTATTATTTTATTCCATATATATATATATATATATATATATATATATATATATATATATATATATATATATATATATATATATATATATATATACATATATATATATACAGAGAGAGAGAGAGAGAGAGAGAGAGAGAGAGAGAGAGAGAGAGAGAGAGAGAGAGAGAGAGACCCGTGTACACCTCCCACCGCGACCCGATTGCCGTGTCGTGATTAATTCGCCGAATGTTCGCCGAATATTCGGAGACATGTCCCCGAATAGTCTTGGTCATTCGGCGACATTTCGAAGACATGTCCCCGAGTAGTCGGCGACATGTCGGCGACAAATTCGCCAAAAAAATTAAAATTTCAACGGTCAAAATTCGGCGACAATTCGTCGAACACCGCGAATTGGACGCCGAGTTGTCTGGGACATGTCGGCGACATTTCGCCGACAATTCGGCGTCCATTTTGCATTCGTGCATATTCGGCGAACGGCCGCGAATTTTTCATGCAACATGAAACTTTCGTGGCGGTCGTGACCAACTGTCAAAAGTCGCGCGGTGGACGCAGACATGTCTTCGAACGGCCAAGAACAGGCAAGAAAGATGCCGAACTTGTCCACGACACAGGATGTCTTGCATATTCGCGCACATTCATGAACCAAAATTCGGTAGTGTATTTGGGGCTTTACAGTTCGTGACCATTCGGCGACATATCGGCAAATGCTCAAGACAATTCGGAGACATGTCGCCGACTATTCGGTGTCCATGTCGCCGAGCTCAAAATCTGTTTTTTTTTTTTTTTTTTTTTTTTTTTTTTTTTTGTCGCGGAATAACTGGCGACAAGTCTCCGAATTGTCTTCGCATGTCCCGAAGTGTTGGCGACATGTCGGGGACAATTCTCCGACAGTGCCAAGATTTCTGACAGCTGATCATCTGATGCCCATGTGGCATATAAAAGCACGGGAATCCGCGCCTACCTCATGGACTACTACAACACACGGGGAGCAGTGGCCTGGCAGGACAGAACTGTGGGCGAGTAAATAACATGTGTGGTTATATGTGTGGTAATATGTATGATAGTATGTGTAATAAAATGTATAAATGTGACTTGTTTTTGTTTTGCTCTCCTACAAATATTTTATAATGAATGAATGTTTACGTACTATTAATAAACAACAAACCACTAACTGAAAGAAGAAATAAATCTAAATAACTGAAAATGAAACAAAGGTTAAATGGCAGAATAATGATATTAAGACATAAATAAAGTAATAAATAGTAAATTAATTATGAAATAAAAGAAAATGTTAGTTCCATACCTATTTTATATATTCATGATTCTTCTTGTTTTTCATATTGTCTTGTTTACTATTTATTATTATAGTATTATATATATATATATATATATATATATATATATATATATATATATATATATATATATATATATATATATATATATATATATATATATATATACCACAGCGAACACTTAGAAAAGAAAACAATGATCCTAAGTGGATGACTCGTGGACTAAAACACGAGATTGGGTTAAAGAAGGGAATTTATCAGAAAATAAAGAATGGTGAAACACATCTCAGGGGCCGGTACGTCGAACTATCTAGATTAGTTAAGAAAAACACCAGGATAGCAAAAAGGAACTATGAGATCAAAATAGCAAATGAGGCGAAAAGTAATCCTGAGGGCTTCTTTCAGATGTATAGAACAAAAACACGGGAGAAAATTGGACCGCTGAAAACAAACACAGAGGAGCTAGTAAAAAATTACGAAAATATGAGCACATTGTTGAACGACTACTTCCTTTCAGTATTCACACAGGAGGATCGAACGACTATACCGGAAAGAGTTCAGGTGTACGAGGGCGGGGATGGCGACAAATTGAGGGATATAATGATTACCAGGCAAGTAGTTCAGGATGAGATAGATAAACTTAAGAAGAACAAGTCGCCAGGTCCTGACGGGATATTTCCGAGGGTATTAAAGGAATTAGGTGATGTACTCAGTGACCCACCAACCGACATCTTTAAGATGTCGGTAAATACTGGCTATGTGCCGAGCCTATGGAAAGTAGCTAATGTGACGCCGATTTTTAAAAAGGGGGACAGGTCAGTTGCTTCAAACTATCGCCCAATTAGCTTAACATCGGTTATAGGCAAGATGCTGGAGTCCATAATAGCCAGGAACATTCGGGAGCATTTAGAGAAACATAGCTTAATTCACGACTTGCAGCATGGGTTCACAAAAGGTAGGTCATGCCTCACCAATCTCTTGTCCTTCTACAATAAAGTATTTGAGGCGGTTGACAGAGATGAAAATTATGATGTAATCTATCTTGATTTTAGTAAAGCGTTTGACAAAGTTCCTCACCAACGACTGTTGCTTAAATTACAGGCTCACGGAGTAGAGGGTAAAGTTTTGAACTGGGTCAAGGCGTGGCTTAGCAATAGGAAGCAAAGAGTGCAAATCAATGGTAAAAGATCTGACTGGGGATGTGTTACGAGTGGGGTCCCACAAGGTTCGGTATTAGGTCCACTTTTGTTTATTATATATATCAATGACTTAGATACAGGAATTAGTAGTGATGTTAGTAAATTTGCAGATGATACCAAGATCGGTAGAGTAATTGAGTCGGATCAGGACGCTAGTATTCTCCAAGGTGAACTCAACAGATTGTATGACTGGGCGGATAAATGGCAGATGGAGTTCAATGTAGGGAAGTGCAGTATTCTGAGCGTAGGTAGGAACAACCCCTCACATAACTATTGCTTAAATGACACTCTCATATGCAGGTCTGGGTGCGAGAGGGATTTAGGGGTCTTAGTGAGCTCTGATCTCCGTCCAAGGGCACAATGCATTCAAGCTAGAAATCGAGCTAATAGGGTACTGGGATTTATTTCAAGGAGCGTAAGCAACAGAAGCCCCGAAGTCTTCCTCAGACTATATTTAGCATTAGTTAGACCTCATCTTGACTATGCGGTTCAGTTCTGGTCACCTTACTTTAGAATGGATATCAAAATGTTAGAATCAGTGCAGAGAAGGACGCCTAAGATGATTCAGGGGTTGAGAAACTTGCCATATGAGGAAAGACTCAAACAGTTAAACTTGCATTCTCTAGAAAGGCGAAGGGTGCGTGGAGACATGATCGAGGTTTATAAATAGATGAAGGGCTTTTATAAGGGAGACATTCATAAGGTTTTGTTGGTAAGAGAACCGGGTAGGACACGAAGTAATGGGTTTAAACTGGATAAATTCAGATTCAGCTGGGACATAGGCAAAAATTGGTTTACTAACAGGGTGGTGGATGAGTGGAATAGGCTTAGCAGTCATGTGGTGAGTGCCAATACAATTGTCACATTCAAAAATAGACTAGATAAATTCATGGAGAGCGATATTAGGTGGGGTTAGATACACGGGAGCTTAGGGTCAAAGGAGCTGCCTCGTACAGGCCTACCGGCCTCTTGTAGACTCATGCGTTCTTATGTTCTTATATATATATATATATATATATATATATATATATATATATATATATATATATATATATATATATATATATATATATATATATATATATATATATATATATATATATATATATATATATATATATATATATATATATTTATTTATTTCGGCGGTGGCCGAACTGGTAGCGTACTGGGCCCACATTCACCGCGTGATGGACGACGCGGGTTCGAATCCCCACACTACCACTCGCATTTTTCAGTCACCGCCGTGTGGCTTAAAACTACCCACATACTGTCCTGAAGACCACCCATCAACCCGGACTCTAGAGGAAGCCGTCCAAGCGAATCAAGAACGAGTTCCGGGGGGCAGCATGAGCCAATGCAAGATGGCGCCACTATAAACACTCGCCTGCGCCAGAACGGGCTGGGCCGACCATCAGACCCCACCTGGAAGAAGCCTTGGGCCGACCATCAGGCCCCACCGGGAAGATGCCTACCGGCGCAATAGGCAGCAACGTAAAAAAAATTAAAAAAAAAAAAAAAAAAAAATAGATAGATATAGATATAGATAGATATAGATAGATAGATATAGATATAGATAGATAGATAGATATCCTGTCCTATCGCTCCTGTACATCCTCTGGACCCGCCGAAGAGGCGATGCTTCTGGCATTCTGCTTCAGCTCGGTGGGACGACCTGAGGATGTACTTTTCCGATTTCCCCTGGAATGATTACTGCTTCCAGGAGAGAGACCCCTCTGTGTGTGCTCAGCGCATCACAGAGGTGATTGTCTCTGGAATGGAGGCATACATTCAACGTACTTTCTCTACTCCTCATGCTAAAAAGCCTTGGTTTAATCACGCTTGTTCTCGTGCTATTAAAGATAGAGAGGCAGCTCACAAAAGGTTCCAGAGCCTTCGATCTCCCACTAACTTTGAGCTTTACATTTCAGCCCGGAATCGTGCCAAATCTATTCTCCGACTTGCCAAAACTTTTTTTATTAATAGAAAATGTCAACACCTTGCTTCTAATTCTTCCCGTGACTTCAGGCATCTAGCCAAAAATATCTCCTCCAATTTCACTTCTTCCTCTTTCCCTCCTCTACCTAACCCTGACGGCAGCACTGCCGTCTCATCTGTCTCTAAGGCTGAACTCTTCGCTCAAACTTTCTGTAAGAACTCCACCCTGGACGATTCTGGGCATATTCCTCCTCATCCCCCCTCTGACTCCCTTATGCCTGTTATTAAGATTCTTCTAAATGATGTTTTCTATGCCCTCTCTGGCCTCAACTCTCAGAAGGCTTATGGACCTGATGGAGTGCCTCCTATTGTCCTTAAAAACTGTGCTTCTGTGCTGACACCCTGCCTGGTCAAACTTTCGTCTCTGCCTATCAACATTTATCTTTCCTTCCTGCTGGAAGTATGCCTTTGTACAGCCTGTGCCTAAGAAGGGTGACCGTTCCAATCCCTCAAACTACCGCCCTATAGATTTACTTTCCTGTCTAACTAAAGCTTTTGAATCAATCCTTAACCGGAAGATTCAAGAGCACCTTTCCACTTCTAACCTTCTATCTGATCGCCAGTATGGGTTCCGCAAGGGGCGTTCTACTGGTGATCTCCTTGCCTTCCTAACTGACTCTTGGTCATCCTCTCTTAGCCGTTTCGGTGAAACCTTTGCTATCGCGCTGGACATATCAAAAGCTTTTGATAGGGTCTGGCACAAATCTTTGCTTTCCAAACTACCCTCCTACGGTTTATATCCTTCTCTCTGTACCTTTATCTCCAGTTTCCTTTCTGACCGTTCTATTTCTGCTGTGGTAGACGGTCACTGTTCTTCCCCTAAACCTATTAAGGGGCTCTCACACATTCCCGGTCCCGGTCGCGACCGTCCCCGATGACTCCCGATAAGCCGATCGGGGCCTGACCGCCGACAAAATAGGCAATAATCCCCGGACCGGCGGCTTACCGCCGGTAAGCCGGCGGTTTACCGGCGGTAGACCGGCGACCATATACGATTTTCGATTTCTCCGACCGGCGACTGCAGCAGGTCAGTCGGCGGTAGACCGCCGGCCTACCGGCGGCAGACCGCCGGTCTACTGGCGGCAGACCTGCTGCACATCGACGAGCAAACACTTTCTTTGCATTTTCATATATTTATAATTACCTCCTAAATAGCTTCATACCAAAATTCATTCGTGTGCATAAAACTCTCTCTCTCTCTCTCTCTCACCCATTCCTCTTCCTCCTTTTTTCATCTCTTTCCACCTCTCTCCTTCTTTCCTCACTCTCCTCCATCTCTCTCTCTCTCTCTCTCTCTCTCTCTCCTCTCTCTCTCTCTCTCTGTTCTCTCTCTCTCTCTCTCTCTCTCTCTCTCTCTATATATATATATATATATATATATATCTATATATATATATATCTCTCTCTTTCACCCATTCCTCTTCCTCCTTTATCTCATCTCCTCTCTCTCTCATCCTCTCTCCTACCTGTTCCTCTTCGTTTTCCTCCTTCCATCTCTCTCTCTCTCTCTCTCTCTCTCTATCTCTCTCTCTCTCTCTCTCTCTCTCTCTCTCTCTCTCTCTCTCTCTCTCTCTCTCTCTCTCTCTCTCTCTCTCTATATATATATATATATTCTCTCTCTTTCACCCATTCCTCTTCCTCCTTTATCTCATCTCCCTCTCTCTCTTCATCCCTCGCTCCTACCTGTTCCTCTTCGTTTTCCTCCTTCCATCCTCGCTAATCCCCAGGTCAGACACAGGTGTTCACTCGCGGTCTACCGCCGGTCTGCCGTGGGTGTCGGCGGCTTACCGCCGGTCGACCGGCGACATTTTTCCACACCGCCGGTCGACCGGGTGCATCGCCGATATCTTTGAAAATTTTAAAGTTGACCGGCGGTGGTCGGCTGCGTCTACGGTCCTCAGGGTCGACCGGCGGTCGACCGGCGGTCTGCCGCCGACAATCCCCGATCTTACAGCCGGTCGACCGGCGACCGGCTTATCGGGAGTCATCGGGGACGGTCGCGACCGGGACCGGGAATGTGTGAGAGCCCATTTAACAGTGGTGTCCCACAGGGTTCTGTCCTATCTCCCACTCTCTTTCTGCTGTTCACTGATGATCTTTCCAAAACGAACTGTCCTATCCATTCCTACGCCGATGATTCCACTCTGCATTACTCAACTTCTTTTAATAGAAGACCCACCCTACAGGAACTTAACGACTCAAGGCTGGAGGCCTCAGACCTTACTATTATTTCCGATTGGGGCAAGAGGAACCTGGTGTCCTTCAACGCCTCAAAAACACAGTTTCTCCACCTATCCACTCGACACAATCTTCCAAACAACTATCCCCTATTCTTTGACAACACTCAGCTGTCACCTTCCTCAACACTAAACATCCTCGGTCTATCCTTAACTCAAAATCTCAACTGGAAACTTCATATCTCATCTCTTACTAAATCAGCTTCCTCGAGGCTGGGCGTTCTGTACCGTCTCCGCCAGTTCTTCTCCCCCGCACAGTTGCTGTCCATTTACAGGGGCCTTGTCCGCCCTCGTATGGAGTATGCATCTCATGTGTGGGGGGGTCCACTCACACAGCTCTCCTTGACAGAGTGGAGTCAAAAGCTCTTCGTCTCATCAGCTCTCCTCCTCATACTGATAGTCTTCTACCTCTCAAATTCCGTTGCCATGTTGCCTCTCTTTCTATCTTCTATCGATATTTTCATGCTAACTGCTCTTCTGAACTTGCTAACTGCATGCCTCCCCTCCTCCCGCGGCCCCGCTGCACACGTCTTTCTACTCATGCTCATTCCTATACTGTCCAAACCCCTTATGCAAGAGTCAACCAGCATCTTCACTCTTTCATCCCTCACGCTGGCAAACTCTGGAACTATCTTCCTTCATCTGTATTTCCTCCTGCCTACGACTTGAACTCTTTCAAGAGGAGGGTATCTGGACACCTCTCCTCCCGAAATTGATCTTTATTTCGGCCACCTCTTTTAATTCTTTTTTGGGAGCAGCGAGTAGCGGGCTTTTTTTTATTGTTTTCTTTTTTGTGCGCCCTTGAGCTGCCTCCTTTGTTGTGAAAAAAAAAAGAAGAAGAAAAAAAGATAGATAGATAGATAGATAGATAGATAGATAGATAGATAGATAATACATAAATAGATAGATAGATAGATAGATAGATAGACAGACCCCCGTGTACACCTCCCGCCGCGACCCGTTTGCCGTGTCGTGACTAATTCGCCGAATATTCGGGGACATATCCCCGAATAGTCTTGGCCATTCGGCGACATGTCGGAGACATGTCCCCGAATAGTCGGCGACATATCGGCGACAAATTTGCCAATAAAATTCAAATTTCAACGGTCAAAATTCGGTGACAATTCGCCGAACACCGCGAATCGGACGCCGAATTGTCTGCGACATGTCGGCGACATTTCGCCGACAATTTGGCGTCCATTTTGCATATGTGCACATTCGGCGAACGGCTGCGAATTTTTCATGCAACATGAAACTTTCGTGGCGGTCGTGACCAACAGTCAAAAGTCGCGTGGTGGACGCAGACATGTCCCCGAACGGCCAAGAACAGGCAAGAAAGATGCCGAACTTGTCCGCGACACAGGATGACTTGCATATTGGCGCACATTCGTGAGCCAAAATTCGCCAGTGTATTTGGGGCTTAAATAGAACGCAGAGCAACAGATCAAAACAAAGCGCACGCGCGCACACATACACACCGCTCTGGTAGCTCAATCGGTTAGAGCTTCGCACTGCAAGGCTTCACGGCCAAACAGGCGGCTCAGGCCGGATTCTTTCCGTTGACTAGGAGTGGTTACTGTCCCCCCTTGAGCAAGGGGGATGGGGTGTGTGGTGTGTAAGGTCCTGGCAGTACCCAGAGATCGACAGTAATTAGCACTTGCTCACGTCGGTGTGGCCAGTATATCTCTCACAATTCCCTTGTGTAATACTTCTATTTCACATCTTTATTGCCTACAAAACCATTTCTGCAACATCATCTTATCTTATTATATGCTCCTCACTCATTATGGGCGGCGCCCTTGGGTTGTATACTCGAAATAAAGTCGGAGATACTGAGTGTAACCGCGTGAGAGCGGACGCGGGTGTCGTCTGCTACAACCCACCTCGGCCTCTGGATCAGGCAGATCAGGATCAGGATCACCCAGATCACGAGAATCCAGATCTCAGTGGTAAATAGAACACGGGTTCTCCAGCCAGATCAGTGATCTAAAACGGATCCTTGTAAATAGAAGAGATCTTTAGTTGTCAATAATCATCTTCAGTTGTTGTTGTTGTTGTTTTTTTATCGTTAATGTAAGAGTTTATTTAGCTGTTAGTAATCACCATCTTCATTGGAAAGTTTTTAATTTGTTTTTGTTTTATTTTTTTCTCTTTATTTAAGTGATGTGTAATTTGATTATATCTCAATAGCCATTACATTCACTAACAAGTTGTATCAGTGTTTTTTTTTTACTTATTCCCCTATTAGATTATTTATAAAATTTAATAGTGTCCATTGTTTGTTTCTTTATTTCACAGAAAAAAAAAAAGCCACAAAAAAAGCCCGTTAAAACACTGCTCTGGCAAAAGAAAGAACGATAGGCCAGAGTGGAGGTCAATTCCGGGTGTGTCTTTACTTATCCAAACATACAATACCTCACGTCAGTGCTAACAGTCCCCATTACATGCTCTTAACCTTCATATTCGCGCATTAAATTCTCACGCTGACATCCCCGTCCAATACCTCATCGTAATCACAAAGGCGTCTGCACAAAGCTCATTCATTTGGTAAACAATTATATAGAGGCGGTGCATTAAGGTGATCAATAGACTTGACGTTCGAGGTACTAATCAATCGATCCTGAGTGCGTGTGTAAAGTATTCTAGAGTCAAATGAGCGTCCAGCGCGGCATCGAGGGGTGTAAGAGGTTGTGAACGGCCTTGCACTCTTATCATGCTCTCATTGTGTGTGTTAGGGCGTCTGGTTACAAATTCATAGCCAAGTTTCAGTGCCCAGTTCATTTTTTATAGGTTCTCGATGAATGGACCTTCGTGAAGTATTAACCCGGTAGCAGAGACGGGACACATTTGTGGCTTTACCGTGTACCAACGACGGGCCAAATTTTTGCCATGATATAAACCCCCAAAAATAGATGATGCATAAACTGGTCACAAATGCGTTGATATATATTATGAAATGGTTTGCGTGAGTGATGATTTTTTCTCATTATTCTCGCTTGGAGGGGCCTTTGAGAAACATGATCCCCGCAGCTACCGGGTTAAGGAGGCAAACTGCGGTAATCTGGACTTCTCCTAGTGTCTTTACGAAATATAGGTCAGTATTATAAGACTCTTTCGCTTCTCACATCAGCTATTTATAAAGGTCAAAGAGGGGGTCAGGCGGGTACTAATGAGTTTTTATTCACGTTCATGGTACAGAAGAGTCACACTACCACCAGGGTCATAAAACTACTCCTGGAAATGCCCACAACTCCTCCGGAAGCCTTATCAAATATGTGTTCTTGCGCGGCGAAATGTTTTATAATACGACCCTATAGTCACATTCTGTAACTTATATTTCAGGGCTAAGAAATCCGTTGCTCTTCATTTCGCATTGGTTGTTGATAAATGGGTACTTTGGAAACACGAGGAAGGTTGACTAAGGTATACCCCATTCACATTAAGTTTGATAGTAAGCCCCGCTCTGGCCAGTCCAGCAGCACCATTAAGATTTCACCTGTCCCAGCACTCACCAATAGAATGTAGCCTAAGATAGAGAATGGGCGTGACCTACTCGTAAAGGGAAGGTAGAGGGGATTATTTTCATTGCTAATGTGGAGAGAGTATAGATATGATGTACTCGGAACGTGTCTTGGGTAGGGCGTCCACAGCACAGACTCAGACAAAAGGATACGGAGGTGGACACAGAGGCATGGCGCATTAGCATGTATTCAAACACCTCAGTTTGTCACCCTACCTCGACAAAGATAAATTACAGCTCATATAATTCATGTACATATTTACCCTACCCATGCACCCACCCCTCTGTATGTGTGTGTGTGTGTGTGTGTGTGTGTGTGTGTGTGTGCGTGTGTGTGTGAGAGAGAGAGATCATTGTCGCCTATATACATAATGAAAATATCAATGAAACTAGCTAGTAAGCAGTAGAGTTGGGTATCGATTTCAGTCAACTTTTACCATTCCTTCACGCCCGCTATGCCCCATCTCGTGTTCCAGCTTTGCGCGGCACTGCACACAAAAAAATACCCCCACACACAAACACAGAAACACGAGCGTCCACTTTGATAGCCCATTAATATTAATTGGGCGATTTTGGCAGTAAGAACTCTACTTTGTTATGCAGCGTCGAGAGGAGCAAGACACGCACGAATCCTGGAAACGAAAAGACGATGACTCCTAATATTTGGGTTGCCGAAAGTAATGACCTGCTGCGGGATATACCAACAACGCATCATCATTATAACGTCAGGAGAAGGAAGAGGAAGGAAGCGAGGCGGAAAAAATTAAATGGACATAAACCCTGAAACACCATGTAGTCCACTTAAGCAGCCTATGATTATATTAATGGTGTGCTTTGGGGGCCAGTAACGCACTCCCTAATTGGCCTGTAGTGTCAAGAGAAGGAAGACAATCACCGAAAACTGCAAGCACATAAAGCCTGTAAATTACAATGCACTTAATGCGATGGAGCGGAGTAGCAGGAACCCGTAATCATAATAGGAAAAGTAATGTACAGTTGGGGGTGTGCATAACAGCTGAGCGTTGCGTCTCTGTCACCCCAGCTCTTAATTAAAACCCACTACCCCGGGACAGAGGCTGGTTGGACACTCGAGACACCACAGTTTACCTTTCCCATTTATTAACAAGCCCGAAAGGGAGGATGAAGAGCTGGGTGACCATGGCCCCAACTCTCCTGGACTGGGATCGAACCCGGACACGTGGATCCTAGCTATACATGCCATCCAGTGCCATCCAGTGAAGTGCTGTTATTAGAGCGTCAAAAAGATGAGAGAAAGGGCAGTCGTGAAAACTTTAGACGCACGCTAACACTATGGAGGTCACTGTCACGCCTCCAGTTATTGACGATTCTCGGACGCAATGAGCGGCTCTCGTCTGTGTGGGGTTTATGGGGCAGTTCACTGAAGAAGGTGTGGACGCTTCTCGTTGGAACAAGCTATTCGCCCTCCTCAGGCAATTAGAAGTTTAATAATTCATGTGGGATTGCCAGCAGGGTTCAGTACGTTACATGAGTTGACCCGACACAATGCAGAACATATAGATTGGTAAAAATAGATTGATAGATAAATAGAGAGAGGGATATATGGCATTAGAGTCATCCTCGTTCCTGTCTTGAGCATGCATTGGGTCAGAGAAAACACGCCAAGGTTACTGCACTTCCTTCTTTTGTAACTCTTCAATCAGTTTTCGTGTCAGTAACATCCGACGATAATTTTTTTTTCTGCCTCGGTTCTCTTCCTCCATATAAGCACCTTGAAGGAAATGTACCCGAGAGGAGTATAGTTCCTGCATTGCGTAAACAGACAACTAAACGCTGGCTTTATAAAGGTGGAGAAAAATTAAGAGCTGATGGCTGTTCCGCTGCTCTAAGACGGGCAAAACCAATGTGTTGCCGGGGTGCACCAGAGGACACCTGTGTACACCGGCCTCTTGTCCTCGTCACGCGGACCGTCATCGTCAGTCTTCTTGACTCAGTAACTCAATAAAGTTACATCACCTGGAGTTCTTATATTAGTCAAGAAGACCAGTTTTGAGCCTTAAAGTAGCTTTCATTTCGCATGATTTGAACTGATTACGGAATATTACCAAACAAAAAGTATAAACCACGACGGAGAATTTAAGCCGCAGCCTTATTGGCGCTGCTAATATTTTTTTTTTTTGGGGGGGGAATAAAAAGATAATTGAGCAATGAGGCGGCCCAAGCAACGGCGGGGTTTGGTACCGTAGGCGTAGAGGGAAAGTTTGGCCCCTCGCTCCCCATACGCCATCTTGTCTCTCATGCTGCTCATACCCCTTTCCTGCCACCCATATCGCTTCTGTCAGAGCACACGCTAACTACCAATAACTTAAAAATAGTAGTGTCTCAAGTTCCAGCAACCTGTATTCAGGCAGGAGCGCCGGGCAGGAGCCTACTATAGGAGGCAGGAAGCATGAGCAGCATAGAGGCAAGATGGCGTCTGGGAAGCAAGTGGCCAACCTTTCCCTGTCTATGGCTGCGGCGGGAGACCTCCTCCAGCGTGCGTGTAACATTTCAGAGCGCAAGGCCCACCCATAAGCGTGAAGCTGCCGGACCCCGGACACGTGCGGGGCGCGACGCTGCTGCCGTGCCTGCGTGGCCCAAAGACCGGTCCTTGCGGGGCCATGGTATATCGCATGATTGTGATCACTGTAGTACCAAACAGCGATCTAGATCTGTGCACAAATTTCAAGATGTTATCCGCGTGAAAGATATAAACGGATGAATGAAGAATCGGAGCAAGTGTCAAGGCATTTGTCACTAATGCATTCCCACACACACACACACACACACACACACTTACTATCACTTACTTTTAAAGGTAGTTTCGGCCTAAGTCTAGACTCAGATTTCGCCCGGCACTCCGTCTGCCCTGTGCGGCCTGCCGTCACCCACGCCCACTGCTCGTCCAGCTCGCGACGGTGGGCTCGCTAGGCGCAGACTGTTCCGTGAGGACCTTGACGCAACAGACGAGCGCCGAGGCACGCACGCCGCGCGCATCACCTGCATACCGGGCATTCACATCTTTTCCCTATACACTCTTTAGGTCTCCTCTTCGTTATTAGCTATCCTTATTATTACTCGTAGTTTTAATTACTATCATCTCCATTTAACTGTTTTGATTGTACTGTTGACTGCATTATCCAAAGACCTGCGGGATAATGGACGTCAGGGCCAGCAAGTTTAGAAAGACACAGGACCAGGCATTCATGGTGTCCGTCGGGCACCGGGGAAAGCTCCACCTCGCGTATGTTTCACAACAGGGAGTGCCGTACTGGGTGTGTGAGGCGAGGCCTTACAGGTAGCATTGGGAAAGAGGGGAGGGAGGGAGGGGGGGAGCGAGAGGAGAAAACTCTATATGAAGTGAGTAAATAGATATTTGATGAAATACTGCTAGGATGTCCGAACGGGAGGAGGAGGGGGTGGTAGGAGTCCCAGTGCGAAAAACAGGATATATATATATATATATATATATATATATATATATATATATATATATATATATATATATATATAGATATAGATAGATAGATAGATAGATAGATAGATAGATATAGATATAGATATATAGATATAGATAGATAGATATAGATAGATAGATTTTATTTATGTATTTATTTATTTTTTACGTGTTAGCCTTTAGCGCCGGTAGGCTTTCTTGAGGGACCTGGATGGTAGTCGGCACCAGCCCGTCATGGCGCAGGCAAGTGTTTTATAGTGGCGCCATATTTTCTTGGCTCATACTGCCCCCCGGAACTCGTTGTTGATTTACTTGGACGGTTTCCTCTACAGTCCGGGTTGATGAATGGCTTTCAGGACAGCATGTGGGTAATGTTAGGCCACTCGGCGGTGACTGAAAAATCCCAGGTGGTAGCGTGGAACCCGCATTTAGAGAGAGAGAGAGAGAGAGAGAGAGAGAGAGAGAGAGAGAGAGAGAGAGAGAGAGAGAGAGAGAGAGAGAGAGATTTGCTGGGTGGCGGAGGATACGATTCAGGGCATTACTATTCGGGTTGTGTAAATTTCGTCATTTATAGTACATATTTGTTTAGCGATCTCTTGCGACAGAATGGCGATGGCCCGTGGACCCGTAATGTTCCGCGGAGCCTTGGTTGGGAAGCCTTGGGTTAGTGGACGCTCGGTTACTCATTGTCATCATTTTTCTTAGAGTGACAGTTTTATTGCCTCGGAAGCCCATCCCGACAGGCAACCCTCCCCGTTTATCCGGGCTTGGAACCGGCCCTTGGTTGGGCTGGCTTGTCCCCAAAAGGCTAGGTTAAGGCGATATATATATCTATATATATATATATATATATATCTCTATATATATATATATATATATATATATATATATATATATACTTATATATATACTTATATATACTTTTTTTTTTTTACAACAAAGGAGGCAGCTCAAGGGCAACAAAAAAAGAAAACAATAATAAAAAAAAAAAGCCCGCTACTCGCTGCTCCTAAAGTAAAACAAAAGAGGTGGCCGAAAGGAAGATCAAATACAGGAGGAGAGGTGTCCTAATACCCTCCTCTTGAAAGAGTTCAAGTCGTAGGCAGGAGGAAATACAGATGAAGGAAGATTGTTCCAGAGTTTACCAGCGTGAGGGATGAAAGAGTGAAGATGCTGGTTAACTCTTGCATAAGGGGTTTGGACAGTATAGGGATGATCATGAGTAGAAAGTCGAGTGCAGCGGGGCCGCGGGAGGGGGGGAGGCATGCAGTTAGCAAGTTCAGAAGAGCAGTCAGCGTGGAAATATCGATAGAAGATAGAAAGAGAAGCAACATTGCGGCGGAATTTAAGAGGTAGAAGACTATCAGTATGAGGAGGAGAGCTGATGAGACGAAGAGCCTTAGCCTCCATTCTGTCCAGAAGAGCTGTGTGAGTGGAGCCCCCCCACACATGAGATGCATATCCATACGAGGGCGGACAAGGCCCCTGTATATGGACAGCAACTGTGCAGGGGAGAAGAACTGGCGGAGACGGTACAGAACGCCCAGCCTCGAGGAAGCTGATTTAGTAAGAGATGAGATATGAAGTTTCCAGTTGAGATTTTGAGTTAAGGATAGACCGAGGATGTTTAGTGTTGAGGAAGGTGATAGCTTTGTGTTGTCAAAGAATAGGGGATAGTTGTTTGGAAGATTGTGTCGAGTAGATAGGTGGAGAAACTGTGTTTTTGAGGCGTTGAAGGACACCAGGTTCTTCTTGCCCCAATCGGAAATAATAGTAAGGTCTGAGGCTAAGCGTTCTGCAGCCTCCAGCCTTGAGTCGTTAAGTTCCTGAAAGGTGGGTCTTCTATTAAAAGAAGTTGAGTAATGCAGAGTGGAATCATCGGCGTAGGAATGGATAGGACAGTTCGTTTTGGAAAGAAGATCATCAATGAACAACAGAAAAAGAGTGGGAGATAGGACAGAACCCTGTGGGACACCACTGTTAATAGATTTAGGGGAAGAACAGTGACCGTCTACCACGGCAGAAATAGAACGGTCAGAAAGGAAACTGGAGATAAAGGTACAGAGAGAAGGATAGAAACCGTAGGAGGGTAGTTTAGAAAGCAAAGATTTGTGCCAGACCCTATCAAAAGCTTTTGATATGTCCAGCGCAATAGCAAAAGTTTCACCGAAACGGCTAAGAGAGGATGACCAAGAGTCAGTTAAGAAGGCTAGGAGATCACCAGTAGAACGCCCCATACTGGCGATCAGATAGAAGGTCAGAAGTGGAAAGGTGCTTTTGAATCTTCCGGTTAAGGATTGATTCAAAAGCTTTAGATAGACAAGAAAGTAAAGCTATAGGACGGTAGTTTGAGGGATTGGAGCGGTCACCCTTCTTAGGCACAGGCTGTATGAAGGCATACTTCCAGCAAGAAGGAAAGGTAGATGTTGACAGGCAGAGGCGAAAGAGTTTGACCAGGCAGGGTGACAGCACGGAGGCACAGTTTTTAATGACAATAGGAGGCACTCCATCAGGTCCATAAGCCTTCTGAGGATTGAGGCCAGAGAGGCATAGAAAACATCATTTTGAATTATCTTTATAACAGGCATAAATGAGTCAGAGTGGTGATGAGTTGTAGGAATATGCCCAGAATCGTCCAGATTGTAGTTTTTATAAAAAAGTTTTAGAGAATAGTTCAGCCTTAGAGATAGATGAGACGGCAGTGTTGCCGTCAGTACTGAGGAGTGGAGGGAAAGATGAAGAAGTGAAGTTGGAGGAGATGATTTTGGCTAGATGCCAGAAGTCACGGGAAGAGTTAGAGAAAGCAAGGTTTTGACATTTTCTATTAATGAAAGAATTTTTGGTTAGTCGGAGAATAGATTTGGCACGATTTCGGGCAGAAATGTAAAGTTCATAATTAGCTTTAGTTTGAAGGCTCTGGTATATTTATATATATTTATATATATATATATATATATATATATATATATATATATATATATATATATATATATATATATATATATATATATATATATATATATATATATATATATATATATATATATATATATATATATATATATATATATATATATATATATATATATATATATATATATATATATATATATATATATATATATATATATATATATATATATATATATATATATATATATATATATATATATATATATATATATATATATATATATATATATATATATATATATATATATATATATATATATATAGATAGATAGATAGACAGATAGATAGAGATAGATAGATAGATAGATAGATAGATAGATAGATATATGTGTGTGTGTGTGTGTGTGTGAGAGAGAGAGAGAGAGAGAGAGAGAGAGAGAGAGAGAGAGAGAGAGAGAGAGAGAAGTCATGTGACAACCGTGTGGGCAAAGACGAGGACTATGTTTGGCCAGGCCAATCAGGCAGCACCACAAGGCACGGTGCTGGCGGCGCCGCACGAGTGAATGTCTTGCAAGTGAATGGAAAGCAGAGGCGGCAGAGACTGTTGTTGTTAAAGATCTACTCCTAGTATCACTAGGGGAACTGGCCCTTGTCCGAAAACTGCCCGTTAAGAGGGTAAATATGCTTCCTCCCTGCGCGGGGGATCACGGACCCGTAGCAAGGTGCCGATAGACCGACTCTATCGGTGATCGAAATCTAGCCGACCGAGTCGGTCTGTCGACGAGGACTGGCGTGTCTCTGACCACCACTGTGTCCTGCCAGGCCTAATTAACATGAAACTCAGAAACTTGGAGCTTCACAAAAGGTCTAGAATATAGTAAAAAGAGCGCAAAAATGATTGGAGAGAAAACTATTCCTATGACGAGGAGAGGTGAGAGTAAGCATAATAATAGAACTGGACCGAAGCAATGAGCACAGTGTGTATCTGAGGGTAACGGGAATTGAACTCCGGCATCTCGTCCAGGAGCCCAAGCCCTTACCCACTGACTACAGACCAAGGGCAAGGGAAGACTTTTCTTTTGTCCTTGCTAAAGACCATCGCGGCCGCCGACATATCGGGCTCGAGTTTGGCTGGTGCTTATTTATTGTTAAAAATAAAAACCTAATATTTTATGAATTTCCAAAGGGAATGGTTATATTACACTGATAAAAGTCATCTTAATATAACTCGTGGAAGGTTGGTTTTCCGAATAATTAACCCTCCTCCAGACTGGGTGTTGTGTCTGTCCTCTTTCCTCATCTCCGTGCGGCTGACTGTGTCTCGTTTTGAGTCAGCTTCCCCTTCACTGACCGATTCTCTACATCCGCGTCAGGCTTTCAGAAAACAAGTCTTGTGTGCCATACTAAGACAGGCGAGAGAGAAACGGGCCTAGTAATTAAGCGACTTGAATACTGGCTGGGTTACTTCAGGTCGTGTATGTTCAGTAACTTTTTTTTTCACAGCAAGGGAGTCAACTCAAGGGCAAAAAACAAAAATATACTAGTATACAGCAATACACGAGGGATTATTTAGCTCTGTACACTATGCTGCCCGACTGTGTGGTGTAAGATATATGCTCAAGAGGGTACACAAGGATATGAGGAGAGCGCAAGAGTACCTATGGCCTTCGCATGCCGTGTGTTACTCACCAACTTCCCTCCCCATCCATAAATAGATCTAACTCATATTTAAAGCTTTCAATAGTGTTTGTTTTAACTATATCTCCGCTCAGTTTGTTCCACTCACCCAACCAGCCAGTTAGTGAAACAACTCTTTCATACTTCAACCTTGATTCTGAATTTGTCCAACTTATACCTTTGGTTGCATGCGTGCTCTCAAGCAGGCGCAGATCCAGGAATATAGTTTTTTTTGGGGGGGCCCGATGCCAGGATTTTTTGCGGGTGGCAGTCCTGCTCCTGAATAACTGGTGGACAGACCTGAATCAATGGGCATAACGACTGGTCTTGGTGCCAAAGCATTCCTGGGCAGCCAGTGTTCCTCTTCGGGTCCAAATGAGACGGCCGACTCCTCTGGGAAAAGCATTGTTATAGCCGCAGCGCGCTTTTGAGCTAGTTTTCCTGTTTCCGCTCAGGACCATGGGGTGTGCCCCCCCCCCCCCCCCTGGATCCGCCAATGCTCTCAAGTCTGCTTTTGGTAATAAGGATTAGTACATCGATCTGAATCTCCCTCATTGATCCCCTTAACTCATTACAAAAGTACTCAAATCACCCCAACAGTTTACATCTTTCCAAAGAATGCAAGATATAAATTGCCTTCTAATCTTTCTCTGTACGGAAAGTTTCTGAAGTCCTTGGATCATTTTAGTCATTCTTCTTTGTATTGCCTCGAGGAAATTTATATAGCATCTCTGTAATAAGGTCATCGTTGATTGATTGAATAGGGTCACCAAAGCTGAAAAAGTATAATCCAGGTGAGCCCTAACAATTAAGTGCCAGATACAATTTAAATAATGAGGATAACTGAGCTCCAGTTGCTTACGCTTCTAGAAAATAATAGTACCAAGACAATAATATTTGCGCGATTTCTTGCGGTAACACAGTGATTTGTGGGTCAAAGGTCAGAGCTCACACTCAATTCCCTTTCCCAAAACTGTTATTCAATGTGTAATTACTTTTTTTTTCCTACACTTAGAACGTTACCTTCATCTGTGTCAAACTGCATCAATCATTTGTTGGCCCCCTGATACAGGCTATTTAGTTCATCCAGCAATGCCACAGCGTCGTTACGTGAATTGATTAGTCTTCCCATCAGCAAGCTTGTTATAGTTATACCGCAGTCAAGATCGTTGATATAAATTATGGAGAATAGTGGACCAAAACTGATCCCTGTGAGACAACACTTTGTCAAGCCCAATCTGATTTATTCCTGTTGACCTGAACTGTGCATCCTGACTCTAAACCAAACCTTGATCCACCTCAAAACTTTGCCCTTTGTGTCACGGGCTTTTGGTTTACTTAAAAGTCTTTGGTGAGGCGAGTGTCGAATGATTTATTATAATCAAGATAATGTCACTTTCGTCCCTATCTGCTGCTTCGTATACCGTTTAGTTTAGTAAAATGGCAAAAAGAAAAAAAAATTTACCCGTGAGGAACCCATGCCTTTGATGAGCCTGCATGTGTGTTTCTCTAGATGGTCACGGATATACTTTTTATGAATAATGGAAAAGTTTTCCTACATTCAACGTTAAGCCAATTGGGTGGTAATCAATCATTACTAGTTTATTTCCCTTCTCGAATAGCTGCACAACTTTAGCTCTTCTTAGATCGCTGCGGATATTTTTGCAATATTAGACTCGAACAGTGGTATCATCGTTGGCTATACTGTCATCGCATAAAACGTCTCTCCCTCCCTATTAACACCTGGCCGGCTTCAGGTAATGATGACGTGTCTTCATGAGTAGAGTCCGGCAAGAACTGGATCACGCATTGATAATATCCTCGTACCTTGGTTGTCGAGTGGGCTGGCATCCTCTGATCTAAATGGTACAATATTACCCCTGGCCATTGTTTGGTAAGACGTGCGTATGTTTGTTTGTGATTAGCTAACTAACGGGGAGCATACTCCTGGGGTACGTCACTTCACTCACTCCCTAAGGAAGCTCCCACGGCAGCTACCCCTCCCATCCTACATCCCTCTTGGCAGGATCGATCGAGTTGCCCCATTCTTGAGCTACGTGGGCGTCCCTTTGGTGATGTCCTACGATGTTGAAGAGACTTTCCAGTTAGTACCTTGATGGGGTGGTCCTGGGACCAGAGGCGAAATGCCGGCAGGAAGTAGGTGTGATGCATGTTAGTCCCGTACGTGATAGACCGGAATCCCTGAGAGGCAGGACCTGGGCACTGAATCCAACAATGTCCTGTGGTGTACTGCAGGCACAGAGGCAAGAGGAAGAAAGGCTGTTAATGTGACTGTGGGGGGTGGGGTTCCTCACACTGTCTCAGGGTGATCGGAATGCATGTGCCGTCTGCTCGACTATCAGTGATGCATGTGATCCTCCGTGCGTCGTCCGTGCGATATATAAAGGGTGCTCTCCAACACGAGGGCGACAAGGTGAGAGGACGCTGGGCTGCTTTGATTAAAACCTGATAAGAATGGACGAAGAACCTGGAGAACCGCGCACCGCTGTGCCGAATAAATCTACACCATTTCCAGGGCCTGTTCCCAAGGGGGAGGGGGGGGGTGGCTCGGAGAGACCCCCTCCCCCATCTGCTAAAAAGCCCACTTTCTGAGAAAATAAAAACGAAAAACTGGGACTAAGAGTCCCAGTTAATTTTTCGTCTTTCCAATAGGAAAATGCACCCAGAAGTGTCAATTTTTCAAAACCCCGAACCCCTCAGCTCCCCCCTCGCTCGCTCGCCTCTCGCCGCTCTTCAAGTGGCTACTATGTCCGGCAAATCTTAAGTGGCGGCTCTGACGTAGACAGCCCGCTAGACACTGGTGCTATGTCTCCAACTGACCTCGCGCACCGTGCCTTACACACCCTTCTCTCTCTCTCTTTCTCTCTCACTCTAGTATAAAAACAAATATGGTTTTTATGATTGATTCTCTATCTGTGAGTGAATACAAAGAAATTTGTACAACACTTGGCAGCGTTGCCACCGCGGCGTTGTCAGCTCAAGTCAACCCAACACACCGCAGTTGCCAGTTGCTCTGCCTGCTTTAATTATCGCATTTCTGCCATTTTTTGTTGTGTCTGCCATCTGCCATACAATATCAGCCATATGGCATAATTATGACAAAATATGGAGACTGTACCTGTATATGTAATGCCAGGACCGTCAAGCAAATTTTGATGTGAATCATCCAGGTGAATGGTGAGGTTCCGCTGGGGATGGCCAGGGAGTGGGGAAGGAGTGGTCGCTACGAATATTAAAATATTACACTTTGACCTTATTTCCACACCACCCAAGGGGTAAAGAGTCTTGGTGCATTTTTTAAAGAGGTTTATTATTAATATTATTAGTATTATGCATTGTCGTGCACCATACTCCCCGAATGAGAGTACACCCCCACTTTTCTCGCACACACACACACACACACACACACACACAGAGAGAGAGAGAGAGAGAGAGAGAGAGAGAGAGAGAGAGAGAGAGAGAGGCATGGTGTGCGAGGTCAGTTGGAAACGTGGCAACAGGGTCAAGCGGGCCGTCTACGTCAGAGCCGCCACTTAAGATTTGCCGGACTTTTTTTTTTTTTATAAGGTCCACATTTAGTGGAAAAAGACCCCCCCCCCCCCTCCCTTTTACAGCTCTGTGGGCACGACCCTGATTACATTAACATCGAACATTTGTCTCATACGCCTGTCAGTGATCGTATGTACGTATGTGTAAATACGGAAAGGCGGAGGCCGAGAGGGCAGCGTGCTGGCATGGTGAACCCGTGAACCTTAGTTCGAGTCCCCCCAAAACACGCAGATTTTTCAAGCCAACACCGAGTGGCGGAAGATTACCCACATGCTGTTCGGATTTTCAATCAACCTTAACTTCAGCGACTTCGTTGAGGAGGCAGCATATGGGGCTAGCAAGTCATACATCATGGCAGTCACTACGAATAAAATTTGCCCGCGCCGCTAACGGGTTGGGGCCGTCCAAGAGGCCCCTCAAGATAACCGTAAAAAATAATGTTAATAATATAATGTAAACGATTAAAAATACACCAGTCGCCTGCGTACAACAATGTGGTAACATGGACGAGAGGATCGAGGCGTCACGATAACTACGTGTTGCATTGTGTGTGTGTGTGTGTGTGTCAGGAGGACTGTTCCGTGCCTTGTGGTCCTGCCTGGGCATGACGCACAGGCCCTGATTGCCAGTCCCGGTGAGTCCCTGGGTGTGCTTCGAGAGCCTGTACTGTGACCGCCTCGCCCTGGTGATGTGCTGCTGGGCCTCCTCGTCATGGCCGGTGGTTTAACAAGTGGCTGGGCTCGTGTGTGTGTGTGTGTGTGTGTCCTCTTTTTTTTTTTTTTTTCTTCTTCGTCAGTCTTTATTTCATCCTCATTTTCTTCCTCAGTCTTTATTTTTTTCTCATTTTCTTCTCTTCCTTGGTCGTTATTTTTTTCCTGTCTTCCTCAGTTTATTTTTTCCTTATTTTCTTCTTTGGTCTTTATTTTTTCCTCATTTTCTTCCACATTTTCTTTTTGTTCTTTATTTTTTTCCTCATTTTCTTCCTGTCTTTCTTCCTCTTCTTCCCCAGTCTTTATTTCTTCCTCTTTTTTTCTTCTTCCTCAGTCTTTATTTCATCCTCATTTTCTTCCTCAGTCTTTATTTCATCCTTATTTTCTTCCTTTTTTTTCTTTCTGTCTTTCTTCCTCATTTTCTTCTTTTTCTTTCTCATGGTCTTCCTTGGTCTTTTTTTCTTCCCAGCAGACCATCTTTCAACCATCAGCTATTTTCAACCCTCATATCTGGCCCAATTTTCAACCTGTCAACCATTTTTCAACCCTCCAACCTTTTTCAACCTTCACCCCTGGCCCAATTTTCAACCATTCAACCATTTTTCAACCTTCCAACCTTTTTCAACCTTCATACCTGGCCCAGTTTTCAACCTATCAACCATTTTCAACTTACCACCCATTTCCTACCTTCATACTTAGCCCGTTTCCCTTCAATCCTTATTCCCCTTCAAGTCCTTTACAATCGTGTACATACGTCGTAGCATATGCTGGTCATCACCTTATCAGATAGTGTTCATGGCCAGTTGGGTTGTGTGGTGGTAGTGGGGCGGGTGTTGGCCTACTTAGTGTGCTTGTGAATGTTGTGGTTGTGAGGTCTTCATTCATGTGTCTCATCCTGTAGTGTGAATGAAGAAGGGAAGTTTTAGCCGGTAAGTCGTCCATTCATCCGCATCAGGCCATTCATTAGTTGTATAGGTAGTATAGTCATGCCTCTCTTCCATAAACTTAACCCGGTAGCTGCGGGGATCATGTTTCTTAAAGGCCCCTCAAAGCGAGAATAATGAGAAAAAATCATCACTCACGCAAACCAGTTCATAATACATATCAACGCATTTGTGATCAGTTTATGCATCATCTATTTTGGGGGATTTATGTCATGGCAAAAATTTGGCCCGTCGCTGGTACCAGGGTTAAGTGTTGTAGGTGGTGTTGCATTCAGTAGGGAAAATCTTGATCAAACTTCCAGATAGAAAAGAAGAATACTCAGATCTTCTCGAAACCATGAGTATTTTAAGGTTTATTATGATACCGTACTGCATTTTGGGGTAGCATGAGTGGAATTTTTTTAGGATCTCGTTCAGTTATATTCGTGTCAGCTGTCTTTTGGTCAGGTTCAGCATTAGTACAATTCACATTAAGCTTCAAGTTGTATGTGTGTGTAGTTGCTTAGCTAAACCTTTTGGTTTTAAGAGTATCAAGAGCATTACTCCAGAATTACACCCAGCTCACTAGTAGCCAACACTTTTCTAGTAGATATTGATGATTTCTGTTGCAAATTAATCACTTCTTAGACTTGAACAATTACCATAAGTTGCAATAGGTTAGTATACTTAGCTGTGATTTAATCAGCAATAGGTTGCTCTCCGTTTCATTAGCGTGGAGGGCTGTTAGTTTACCATAATGTGGAGTGGCAGTGCGTGAATTCGGTAGTGGTTTGGTCCACATCTTGAAATGGGTGTAATTCTTAGTGTTTTACTAGGTAGAACACTTGAGTGATGGTAGCTTGGCACATTTCTAACTTAACCCAAGAAGTACCAGTTTGTGCACCACAGATGACCAGCATGTACTGTATCAAGAGCTCAACACAGCAACAATATTTTACATTCATGTTTTATACTTTTCAAGTTAGGCATCATAAGGGGTAAATAACCTCTGTGCTGATAGCTCTGATCAATTTGCTTTTCGAATGTGACAGGAGTGTTGTAATGCCCACCATGGAGCAGCCAACTGTGTACTAATTCACACCATGGACCTCCTAACTGAATACTGCAACAAATTAATGAGGTTGAAATTATTAAACAAAATTGAGTTAGTTACCAACGTCAATGATCAGAGTAGCCACCTTGGGTAGTGTGGGACAAGGAGACCTTGAGGAGCATAAGCCTCGCCATGATGCCTTCCTCACGCAGGTGTTAGAACCAATAATTACCAGATAGTTATTAATCTGAATCATGCATCATTTGGTATGCTGTATTGATTGTGTGTGTGTGTGTGTGTGTGTGTGTGTGTATTTAGCTAAGTACAGTATACAGCATTTGAATTCATGTTGGGTTGGGTTGGGTTGGGATATGTTGCCATAGCTACTTTTATCTAGCTTACTCTTAAAGTCGTGAATGTTTCTTGCCCATAACTCCACCAATTCGTTCCAAGCATCATTGCTTCTATATGGGAAACTAAACATACCTAGTTGTTAACTTATCCTCATTACCTTCAGTTATTCCTTTGTCTCTAATCAGACAATCCTTACCTGTTCACATTCTCTAATCCATTAACTGATTTAAGCTTCATTATCAAGTCTCCTCTCTTCACTGTCGTCCAACTTTGTCAGTGTTGATATATCCAAAATCCTCTTAGGTTTCAGTATGTGTTTCTGTTAGGTGACCATACCACAGCTGCATATTCAAGTCTGGATTGTATCATTGACTAAATTCTCGTAATATTTCCTCATCAATGTTATTAAATGCCTCTCATGTTGATGAGTACCATAACCTGAATGTCACTCCTGTAATCATGTTTTAATTTCTTTCTAGTGATAGGTTGTCTTGTATTATCACTACCCAAGTTTTTGCCTCAACTTTATCAATTTCTTTCATCAACCGTTTTATACAAGTTATAGTTCCTTCTTACTTACCTTACTCTCTCACATTTCCGTAACATGGCATTTTTTAGGTTTGTTTGTGTGTGTGTGTGTGTGTGTGTGTGTGTGTGTGTGTGTATGAAGAGAGAGAGAGAGGGAGTGAGAGATTGTAACAAAATTTAAGGTTTAGCGACAGGAGAAAACCAACATTTTCAATACAATTTTTTTTTATGTCAGTATTATCACCACATCCAATCCACAATCCACATCACACACCTTCCTGAGTGCACCACCCAAACATTTGCATTTGAGGTGCAAGTTTTGCCAACACCTGCATCCATGTTTTGACTCACACCTGCTACCCAGAGGTGCATCTGTGCCACTGATCAGCGGCAGTGCCAAGGACTCCCATACTGACAATTTTCTGCCCTCTCATGTGTGTTCTAATCAGCTTTTTGTATTTTAGCACACTATTATTTTGTCAAACCTCTTTATCCATTCTGCAGACTTGAAACGTGTCACCATATACCCTTTGCTTTTCTAAAGGATGAAAGTTAGAATATATTCCTTGTCTTTGTAAACTGTGTGTCAGGCTTAAAATCACATTTATTTGTTTGTTTATTGATTGGTCAATTTTATTTCCTGTGATTTTATGCAGGCTCTCTAACAAATATAAAATGTACCTATGTGGCCAGAGCCTAAATTTTGGTAGTGCCGTGCTTATGCTAATATTGCTTAATGGCACACAGCTTTTCCATTGTTCATGCTTATAGAGACTGAGCCTTTTATTCATCGATCCAAATATTAGAAGCGATACACTTTCTTAGGTTGACAATCAGGCCTTACCAGTGCCCATGTCTTGCTGCTTGGCTTGCTTTGTGTTACCTGTTTGCTTCTCGTGAGGTGTATCATAATGGCCGATATCAGACTATCTTGCTTGCTTCTCCAACCTTTTTAGTCTGTCTTGTCCCTTCCCTGAATACAGTAACACTAATAAGAAGAGTTGCTTGTGATTTGGTGATCTCCTTCCCTCTGCAGATTAGTAGCTCGCACGCGACATAGAATACTAGGTGATAAAATATTTACCACTATAATTAGTCTCCATATCAAAAAGCTTCTTCAGTTAAAATCCATTCTCCAGTACGAGTAGGTTCTCCTTTACTTGACTCAGTGCTTAACATGTAGCTACTTATTTTTGCTGTTGAAGTACAAAGGAGTTTTTTTGTGTGTTTATATTTTCCGTAGTAATTACATTAATACTGAAAATTTTCATGAGTATAGGCATAAGGACATGACAAGCAGTTTAGAGATTTTGTAAGATTTGAATACGTTTACACACAGAAGTGGAACAGAAAGAGGAAGGAAACATGTGGCAAAGAAAAGGGAGAGGGACTAAAGGTGATAGGAAGGAAATGTGCAGTGAAGACAAGGGAGAGGAAGTGTGGAGGAGATAGGAAGGAAATGAGAGGAAGTTGGCCCCACTTATATTATGAAGCAAGATAAGAAAAGGGAAGCAGATACGTGCAGTACAGCCTAGGTACAGCTGTGTTTATAAAGGAGAGCAAGACATAAACAAACAAGCATATTATTGAACTGTATTGAAAAGGTATAGAAGACCCCAATTAGCACATCAGCATATAGAAAGGTAAGAGTAACAAATGTGAATACAAAATCATTAACCTGGTAGCAGTGACGGGCCAAATTTGTGGCTTTACCGTGTACCAGCGACGGGCCACACTTTTGACATGATATAAACCCCCAAAAATAGATGATGCATAAACTGATCACAAATGCGTTGATATATATTTGAAATGGTTTGCGTGAGTGATGATTTTTTCTCATTTTTCTGGCTTAGAGGGACCCTTAAGAATCCCTGCAGCTACCGTGTTAAAGAAAAAAGATGACTCAGAGTTGAAGGGAAGGAAGGAAATGGCGTTGGAGTAGCCAGCAGGAAAGGGGGAGGAAATGGAGTGCATTTAGTAGTTGGGGAGTGTACAGGGAAGTGAGGAGCAGGAGGAGGAAGTGTAAGGGTTAGCTGACCACTTGTGCAGCCCCCATCATGGTAATTCACATATTGATCAAGCCCGCAATGTTAAAGGAGAGAAGAGGGAGGCAGGTGTTGGTGACGGTGAATTGGGAGACGTCAAGTACATTATTACCCCTCTATAGCCACCCTCATGATGGAAAGGTGCGAGGCAGGTGATGGTAGTGATGGTGGTGGTGGGGAGGGTGCACACCGCTACCATTACCAACCCCTCCCTTCCCCCTTCCTTCTCCCACTCACTATCACCCTCCTTCCCCTTTTCCTCCTGCACACGTCAGTCACACAGGTGTTGGCTTCACGAGCGCCGCGCCGCCAGCTCTCACGGCCATAGCTAACGCCGCTCCAGCTTATACCTGTTCTTCAAGGCCTTGCAACCTCGGGAAACCATGGATTATTGTAGCTGTCTTCCTTGTTGCTTTGTTATGAGGGTGTGCTTTGTTAACTAATAGGCACTGTCGGTTAGTTACACGTCGGCACAGAAGCCTACAAGCACGAGTGTTAGAGACACATCACGAGCGACTGTGAAACTTGATAACAGTCCGGCAGTGACAGCTCGCCGCTACCAGCACTACCGCGCTCGCTGTGATACGCGAGTGGCTGTGATTTATCTCTGTCACGCTGCGCCAGTATCCACACAAGGCCTTGATCCACGTCACTCGTTTGTCACCGCTCTCCAGCTTGCATTGAGATGACGCCCGGGATAGTTTCATGGTGACGTTTATCTCTGTCGGACGTATAGGAAGCTACGCGCCAAGGCCTACATTAAGCTTAACATTGCATGAAGAGAGCCACACTGTCTTCAATGTTTTTGTGGAGTCCCCAGCAACACGCCACAGCCTGCACCAAAAATAAGACGTCCTTATCGTGCAAGGGTGATTACAATATATCTGCCATTCCGGAGCAGCACGCCACAGCCCGCGTCTGGCATAACATGTGTCCCCAACAGTGGGAGGTATAACTTTATTTGCTGAACGCACAACGCGACGCCGCGGCTTGCACGCAGCGCAACGCCTACCACAGTTCATGTGACTACGATCACTTTTCTGGCCAATCCGGGCACCCCGCGGCCTGCACCGCCACCACGCATTGCGAACGCATATTCTACAAGTGTTCGCCTGGCCGTGATAGTTGTGTAAAGCAGCTGCTTGCCAGAGTGCCCTACCTGCCTTGAGCCAAACACTGCCGACGTTAAGTCCATACCTGTTCGCCTGACTATGTGATAACATTGTTAAGCTTGCTTGTGCAACCTCCAAGCATATAATTATTTCCACAGCGTCCTGTTCTGGAGGTTTCTCCACCCCCCATGCCCTGAGTGATACAGCTGTGTTGCTTATAAGGTAAACTATCTGCATTGAATCAAGCCTTCCTATCGCAAAGCCCAGTGTTCGCATGACGAGCCATGTTAAGCTTGCCTCTGTGAGCTGCCCACACTGACCCAAGGCTGATCTCTCTCATAATCGCTTGTCTTATCCCACCCACTCGTGGCGTTCCTCTCCCAGCACGTGGATGACAGGCACGGACGGGCCTCGCATGGACAAGCTGACTCCCAGGCCGCACACCGCCGTGCCTGCACTTGCCGTAACTAAGTAAGGGTGGCGCTACACGTCCCCCAACAAAACAAGACATCTTGTACACTCCCAACGTCCTTCCCCCAAGCCACAATGCATCGGCACACGGCGACCTTGGCCAGCTCGGGCTATTTGAAAGAGTTTAGACGGAAGGTGAGTTGGAAGTCATCCTCCGAGGTCCCTTACAGCTTGTCCAGGTTGTTATTTTGTTGGTTTGATTTGTTATTGTTTTCTTTTGATTTACTTTGGTTTGACGTTTGGGTTTTGATTTTCTTTTTCCTTTTATTTTACTTCCTTGTCTCTGTTTGGTCTGCAGTATTAAATATTCTTGCAATTTAACTGATTCTTGATCGGTCTTTTTTTCCGTTGGTAATGTTGCGCACTTTCCATTATTTTTGTTCATTCCCTCATGCGCCTTCTATATTTTTTTTTCACCTGCCTCAGGGATTCATTATTTTTGGCCTTTTTTTGCGGGGGAGAGGTGTATTAGTTTGTCTCAACGTGTATCAAGTACTAATAACAAATAAACTTCAATCACGGTGTTAGGTTGTCACGAAAGTTTGATGTTGAACGTTTGAGAAGACCCTGAAGAATACAAATACCAAGCCTGTTATCCCGACACACACACACACACACACACACACACACACACACACACACACACACACACACACACACACACACACACACACACAAAAACCCCGCACCCCAGTATAAGAACCCTTTTCATTCGTTCCGTTCAATTAGTGTGCTTGGGGCTGGTAAATGAGTGCTTGCCTTGAGCCGGGAGGTCGTTGGCTAATGAGCTCCTCTGCATCTTGGTGGTAGGGAGGAACCGGTCTCTGGGCACCCTAGCATGTGGGCGGAAGCTCGGTCACGGAATCGCCTTGCACACGCCACCTTTTAGATCTGATTTAGCGCTCCATACTATAGTTCAGACTTTAGGCCATATTCTTCAACATTCCAAGCACATATTTGACAAGGTTTTCGTAGGTATTTGGGCCATATTCTTCAACATATCGGCTTCCAAGCACACATATATTTGACAAGGTTTTCGAGGTATTTGGGCCATATTCTTCAACATATCGGCTTCCAAGCACACATATATTTGACAAGGTTTTCGAGGTATTTGGGCCATATTCTTCAACATATCGGCTTCCAAGCACACATATATTTGACAAGGTTTTCGAGGTATTTGGGCCATATTCTTCAACATATCGGCTTCCAAGCACACATATATTTGACAAGGTTTTCGAGGTATTTGGGCCATATTCTTCAACATATCGGCTTCCAAGCACACATATATTTGACAAGGTTTTCGAGGTATTTGGGCCATATTCTTCAACATATCGGCTTCCAAGCACACGTATATTTGACAATGTTTTCGAGGTATTTGGGCCATATTTTTCAACATATCGGCGTCCAAGCACACATATTTGACAAGGTTTTCGTTGGAGTAGTGGGCATGCATTTCCAAGGGTAGTTTATGACCCTGGTGGTAGTTCGACCCTTCTTCTGTACCGTGAACCTAAAATACCACTCATTAAAACCCGAATGGTGTCCTTTTTGGCCCTCGGAAATAGTTGATGTGAGAGCTGGAAGCGTCTCAGAATACCAAACTCTCCCTACTGCGACATAGTTTAATTAAGGATTACCCTCACGACCCTTTTGCATGTGTGGGCCTCCTTGTATCTGGCGTTTTCTGTATTTGCGAAGAAGAGGCGATCTAAATGTCAGTCTGTCGCGACCCGTACCTTGAAGAAACCTGCTCTGTATATACTAACTTTTTGCTACGATGGGTAGTATGTGGTCTTGTATTCTCTGCATTCAATATGATCTAGTCCCCATTTTAGCTTTCATATTAGAGAGGTAGCGTTCTGTTCTCTTTCTCGCCAGTAGTTTTATGTTACTTTACAGGCCTAGAGTTTCTGCAAATTAGTCGCCTTCAAACACATTACGGGAGAGCAATTCGTTGTAAATACCAACAAGTTCATTTTGCTAGATAGTCTCATTGGAAGAGTCATGTGTACGAATTAACTTGAGTACGTGGCTGTAATGACTTGAATCTATAGTTAGGCTTTGTTAGAGCACATTCGAGCATGACACAGAGCGACTAATGGTAACTATCAACAGAATACAACGCAAATTTCCTACATATGAAGTTTTTTTTTCATGTTGTGTTACGTCACATTCAGAATAACAGATAGCAACTATGGGTCGATATCAACAGAGTAAGACCCAACATTGCTGCATCGAAAGCCAGGATGATAGTGGCTTCCCATGCTCACAGATTGGGGTGCTTATCTATATATACACAATGATGAACTAGATAGCACTGAGTAAGAGCAACAAACGAGAAATATCAAAAGTAAGACCCAACATTGCTACATAGAAAGCGAGCTATGTCTGTGGTCTCCCATGCATACAGTTTCCATATTAGTGTCCCTATCTTTATATAAACACAGATAACACAAATAGCACTACACACAACGCTATGTCTAATGTTAGGGGTAGTTGTGATATCCCCGACCCCCTTCCCCCCGCCCCCCCCCCTCCCGTTCCCATCACTCAGCACTTCCCATGTGGCGTGAAGCGTGTGAGTCATCGATAATTATGTAGGAGTAAATATAGAAGGGTGAAGGGGCACGGTAGGGGAGGTTGGGGGGGAATGGAGGAATGTTTAAAAAGGCTGAGAAAAACTATATGATAATTGGCGATTTGTCAACGCGAGAGAGAGAGAGAAGGGGGGGGGGTTGCAAAAGTGGTCATGATGGCTCCAGTGGTCTTTCGTTTGGCTCGCTGACCCACTGGAGGCCGCCCAGATACCGTAACAGAGGAAACGTGGAAACTCAACACTGAGAAACAGGACCAAATGTATTAATGTTTTGGTAGTGCATTGTACACTGGATTACATTATCATTTATCGAGAACACTATAGATTACTGCTATCACCACAACTACTACTACTACTACTACTACTACTACTACTACTACTACTACTACTACTACTGCTACTGCTACTACTACTACTACTACTACTACTACTACTACCTACAATTACTAACATTACGTGCCTCATTACAAAAGCTAATGCGTTACTTGCACGCACACGTAAATTTTAACTGTGTACATGACTTGGAGAAATCTCAAACTTTTTCTCAGTAAAATCAAGGTTTCAAACCATTTCGTGACCAAATTATATACAAGTGTGTGTGTGTGTGTGTGTGTGTGTGTGTGTGTGTGTGTGTGTGTCCACCTACATTTATCCAGCTCCACACCTGCACGCACACACACACACACACACACACACACACACACACACACACACACACACACACACACACACACTTGGAATTACAGTGTATCCATTGTTTGATCAGTATATCTGGTAACTTATCACATATCCTCCGAACACACACACACACACACACACACTGAGAGAGAGAGAGAGTGAGAGAGAGTAGGAAGTATTAGTTTTCTTTCTACGTGATAGATAAGCCAGTCTCTCTCTCTCTCTCTCTCACTCTCTCTCTCTCTCTCTCTCTCTCATTAGTGTTGTGTCGTACTCCTTGGAGACTTTTCTTGCTTTTGTTGGCAGTGTGTGATGTGTGTGTGTGTGTGTGTGTGTGTGTGTGTGTGTGTGTGTGTGTTTACGCCCCCTATTCACACACAAACCATCAGGCACTACATGAACGCTCATTGCTCTCTCTCTCTCTCTCTCTCTCTCTCTCTCTCTCTCTCTCTCTCTCTCTCTCTCTCTCTCTCTCTCTCTCTCACACACACACACACACACACACACACACACACGTACACACAGCCATCTTCCGCCCCTCACTTCCTCCGTCATGACACACACACACACACACACACACACACAGGCCCCCGATACCTCTTTCATAATGTACTTTTCCCCCTTTTTATTGTACTTCAATATTGTATTTGTAACGTATATATTTTCAACTTAACAGCTGCTATCTCTTAAAAACCGATTATTATTATTATTATTATTATTATTATTATTATTATTATTATTATTATTATTATTACACACACACACACACACACACACACACACACATGTTAGCCCATCTGTTCCCACCCAACCTCCTGTCTTCCTTTCCACCAGCCCTTTAACCCCTTCCCCCCCACCCCTTCTCGACACTTGCCTTCATCACTTATTCTATTCCTTTTTCTACTTCCCTATACACTCTCCCTATCCCTCTCTAAACGACCATAAAATCCATATTCTTTAGCGTATCGGGCACCTATTAAGACTGTTTTCCAAGCCCACAGAGAAGATTAACCGGGTGTTCATGGGTGATTTTCCTCGTTCGTGATGCAGGAGTGGTGTAAAACTATCACCACACAGTCCCAACACCTATCTCTTCCTCTCATATGTAAGCTATAGGTAACAGGAGAGGAAAAAATAGGTGTTGGGACTGTGTGGCAGAGCAGAGGGGAGAAATGGACCCGCGGGAGCCAACGCCAAAACGGACTCGACAGTTTGGTTTCACTTTTTTTCTTATATAGGATTACAAAACAGTCCATGAAAAGCTCAGCAACTTCCCCGAGAGGCTTTTGAAATTGGCGAACTGAAGAGCCGAGACGTTTAAATATACTAGGTGAAGTGATTTAGTTCCCTTACTGACATAATCACCTTTCAGTATCAGTTTTTATTCGCTCAATCTGTTGTACACCTTTAGGAAAGATAGTGACCAGTTTAGGAGAAGCATTTTTTTTTGTTTTTTTTTTTTTTTTTTTTTTTATTACATTGCATATTGCTTCTTCCCGGTGGATCCTGATGGTCGGTCCAAGGCTTCTTTCCGGTAGGTCCTGATGATCGGCCCAGCCCGTTCTGGCGCAGGCGAGTGTTTATAGTGGCGCCATCTTGCGTATGGTCTGCGTACTTCCGTCAACAGGATATTTGATTTATCTCTTTATGTCTCCTTTAAAGTTATCCTGTACAGCCAACGATCTATTTCCCGTATATACACTTTTCTTGCTTAACTTCCCCTGATGCTTAACTCTCCCTTGATATAATCATTGGGTCGTATTATGAGACATTTCGCCGCCCAAGAACACATATTTGACAAGGCTTTCGTAGGATTTGTGGGCATTTCCAGGGGTAGTTTTATTACCCTGGTGGTAGTCTGACCCTTCTTCTGTACCATGAACCTAAAGAAACACTCATTAGAACCCGATTGATCCCCTCTTTGACCTTTAGAAATATCCGTTGTGATATGGCAGCGTGTCTTGTAATACCAGCCATTGAGGGTGTGAGCCCCATGACCGGTAACCTTCAACTTGAGAACTTTTCCGTTATCATCAAACTTTACTTTTTGTTTGTGTAATGTTTATCTTATCACTTCCTCCCTAATCCCTCCAGCATCACCTCCAGACTTTAACGTAACCTTCTTCCTCTGACTGAGGCTCTTGCAGTTTGAGATTTATGATTTAGTATTTACAACATGGTCTTTGTTGGCTAATTTTAGTATCCACTCATCTTTATGTAAGTCTCCCCTTTTGCTTCAAGGCTTATTCATTCCCCGCCTCCTCCTCTCACCTCTCATTACATTCCCTTCCTTGTCTTTCTCTCATCCCTTCTTCCTCATCCCTTTCATTCTCACATATACGTCAACCCTTTCTGCTTCACGCCATATCTCTTTCCAGCCTTTTCATCTGTCCTCTCCTTTCCTTTCTTTTTTTCTTCATCCCTTTCCTCTCCTCACCCTCATCCCTTTCCTATCCTTTCCCCCCATCTCTTCATCCTTTTCCTTTCATTTCCCATTATTTTTTACTCCACGTCTTATCACCTAGCTTCTCTTCTCCTCATCCCTTTCTTCTCCTTTCTCCTCATCCCTTTCCCATTCATTCTCATGTTTCCCCTTTTGCTCCATGTCTTATTGCCTCCCCGCCTCTTTATCCCTTGTCAGTGTCCTTTCTCTCACCCATCTCCTCTCCTATCCACAGCTGAGCCGGGGAGATGCCAGGCAGGAGATGAGACCGCTTGCAGCTCACGAGGAGGAGGACGGCGCGGGGGGCACTCCTGACTACGGAGGCACTGCACAGCACTCGCCGGACTGGGGTGACGGCGCTTCCCCCTCCCACGACCCTGCTGCGGAGGAGGGGGGGCAACCAGGTGAGGGAAGAAGGGGGAGGAGGGGGCGAGGTTGAGGTGGTGGAAAAAAGTGAGAGTTGAAAGGGAGAGAGCGGTGGAGGGCAAGGACATGGAAGGGGCGTATGGGGATGAGTGCTTGAGGTGTGTGTGTGTGTGAGAGAGAGAGAGAGAGAGAAAGGCCAAGCTCACCACAGTCACATACATGAAAGTTGTTTGGTAGGGATCGTGTGCACTGTGTTATGGCCTTGGGCTTAACGTGTGTGTACCATGTTAGGTAGATACTTGTGTTTGCTTAATCCCAGTGTGTTAGCTCAACCGATATATTGATGGGAGAGAGGGATGGGATGTGGGTTCGTCTGTGCTTGTGTGTGTGTATGTGTGAGAGAGAGGCCAAGCTCACCACAGTCACATATATAGTCATGAAAGTTGTTTAGTAGGGATCGTGTGCACTGTTATGGCCTTGGGCATAACGTGTGTGTATCATGTTAGGTAGTACTTGCGTTTGCTTAATCCCAGTGTGTTAGCTCAACCGATATATTGATGGGAGAGATAGATGGGATGTGGGTTCGTCTGTGCTTGTGTGTGTGTGTGTGTGTGTGTAAGGAAGCTCATGGGAGGCCCCAGTGTTCGGCTCGGTTACACACACACACACACACACACACACGCACGCACATTCACCCACGGATAAGCCCGAGGGTAATGCAGCAGAAGACATCATCGCCAGTCCTTGAGAGGTTGTAGACTCCAATGTCACTTCTTTCTATTGCAGATGCAGCTGACACAACAGATGCGAGGAGACACAGACCGGTAATTATTCTCTCTCTCTCTCTCTCTCTCTCTCTCTCTCTCTCTCTCTCTCTCTCTCTCTCTCTCTCTCTGTACTGCCTGGGGGTTGGGATGGCATGCTCCTCCCTTACATTACCTAATCCACATCACACATCCGCTCTACTACACTCATCCACTACTCTCGCCCTTTACTCTTCTCCTCCCCCTCCTTTTCCCCCCTTCCCATTTTTTTTATTTATGGGTAGCTATAGTAAAAGAGGAAGTGGGTTTGTGGTGAAGGTGGCAGGTTGGGGACAGGGAAAGACATTAAGTGTATATTTGTATGGTGTAGGTTTGTTACTTCTGATATGTAGGCCTAGGTTTTTTTTTTTTCCTTCCTTCTCTCCCTGTTCCTTCAGTACTTCCTCATTATCCAGTGGTGACTCAATCTATTATTACTACACGATTCTTGAAGGATATTTGTATGGTGTAGGTTTGTTACTTCTGATGCAGGCCTAGTTTTTTTTTCTTCCTTCTCTCCCTGTTTCTTCAATACTTCCTCATTATCCAACGGTGACTCAGTCTGTTGTTACTACACCATTCTTGTCCTTCAGCTAATCCTCACTTGCTATCTGTATTCTCTCTCAATCTGCTAACAGGAAAAGAAGTAGTTGTTTCCATAAACCAAAGTTACTTCCATTCATAAAGAAGACCTAACGCCTAACCTAACACTTAATCTTTTCATTTTCATTACATATTAACCCTTCCCCATTGTTACTGGTACCTAGTATACATCTTCTTAACCTAATTATTTCTGCGCCTTACCTTCCCTTTCTTTGCTATCATTAACCCATCCGCTGCAATTGGAACGGATTTGCCTTTCACTGGCAACCTTATAACATGTATTCCCAGGTCTTTCTCTACCTCTGTGGTGGATAGTGGAGTGTTTCCCATGTGGTATTGGTGTGCTGGATATCCCCTCCCAAGGTGCAGGATTTTACATTTTTTTTCATTGAATAGTATCAGCAACTTTTTGTTCCGTTCCTGTAGCTTGGTGATGTCTTCTTGTAGAAAATCCGCAGTCAAGAGGTTAACCTCACACTCAGTTTTCACACCTAACGCTTAACCAAAGCCCTAATTCTGTTACTTTCATTTTTGCTAGCCCTTCCCCTACTGTTCCTGTTTACACTTCATTATAACAGGAAATATTTGCGCTCCTTTACTATTTTTAACCTTACACTCCGTCCTCATTACTTAACACCTAACTAAATCCCTAATCTTGCCACATAAATTATCACTAACCCTTCCCCCATTGCTTTTATCTACATTTCATCGTAACATTTTTTTTTTTTTTTTTTTTTTTTTTTTTTCCTCACCCACCCTTTCCCTCCCATCTCTCACTTTCCTTACCTTACCTTTCCTTGCCTTCATTTGCCTTACAAGTTAGTTCTCATCACCTAACACCTAACCTAACTAATTGTTCCTGTTACCTACACCTCATTATAACTCTAAATATTTGTGCTCCTTATCCGCCCTTTACCATCTTTAACCTCACAGTCAGTCCTCATCACCTAACATCTAATTAAACCCCTAATGTTGTCACTTTATTTATCATCAACCCCTCCCATTGCTTCTGTTACATGTATCTCATCATAAATTATTTTTTTGTGTTCCCTATCCACCCTTTCCCTCCCATCTCTCATGTCACCCACTCTCCTCGTAACCTTTCTGTAACCACATCCTCCAGCACTCTCATCCACCCATGGCCGGTTCACACCACATCCTGCCAGATTGAGATCATATGATTTGGCTTGGTCACTCTAATCTGGTGGAGCTGGGTTGGTTTAGTTTAGTTGTACATGTTTAGTTTAGGTTACACTCTTTGATTTAGGTTGCTTTGTTTGGTAGTAATGGTTAGGTTGAGATAGGCTTCCAGAACAACTAAGATAGTAAAGCAGAGTAGGTCCAGTTAGGTCTGTTTGTGGGAGTAGTGCTTTTCACTTTTTTCCTCTTTGTTTTGCCCTTGAACTTTCTCTTTTACAGTGGAACTTGCATTGTCTCCCTCACTGACTTCCCTCAGGCATTCCTCATTCCACCAGTCTTTATTTTTTACCACATCATTCCACACCAGCTCCTTTACCTCTCCTTTTTTCTGCCAGTCATCTCGAACCCCACAACCCTCAACCTCTTCCTCCAAATCCCACCCTAGTTCCTCCACTCCTTCCGCTTTCCACCAGTCATCTCTAACTTCACAACCCTCAACTTCTTTCCCCAAATCCCACCCTAGTTCCTCCCTCACATCTCCTTCCCTTGACAGAACCGCCCCACCCTCAAGATCCTGGCCAACGCACAGAGCCCAACCCTCAGCTCCCCAGACTCAGACTCTGATGTGCTGGGCTTCCTCGACTACACCCCTGACCCCCTCACTGACACCTACGATGGTAAGGGATGATACATGTGTGTAGGGGGGAGAATAATAATGAATGAAGAGTTGATTACAGTAATGTCCTGAATACCGCAAGATTTTGGTGTGTGTATACAAGATTGCACTATTTGAATATACACTTTTCGATACACATAACCTCACAAAACTATCTCTTCCTCCTCTTCTTCTTCATTTATATTCATTTTATCATTCTCTTTCATCTTCCTCTGTCCAGTGCTAGTCCTTTCTCTATTTCTAACACTTCCAAACTGGCACAAAACTATGAAAAACACTATCTATGACCACTATTCCTCCATGCCATCCCTCACCATCTCTGCTTCATTCACAGGCAAAGGTTCCAATGCCTTCTCCAATGTGTACCGCACCAGCAAGTACTCGGAGCTCATGCCAGAGGTGTTTGTTCCTGGCCTCCCTGTTCACCTTAGGATCATCAGGGTGCAGCCAGTCCACTCCCACATACACATCTTCAACAACCATGTGTAAGCCGTTGTGTTGTTTGTGAGGAGAAAGAGAAGTGAGAAAAACTAGATAGGATAGGAAGTAGTATATGAACTTTTCAACAGGCGGTCATCAATGCCACAGAGAACGGATGACATTGAAGAAGGAAAATTGCAAGAGAAAGTTAAAGGAGAAACAGAAACGTGAAAATTAGAAGGGATAGGAGGGATAATGCCTGAATTTTTAATAGGTAGTCGTTGAAACCATGAAGAACAGAGGACATTGAAGAAGGAAAATTATAGGAGAAAGTTTAGAGGAGAAAGAGAAATGAAAAAAAAATAAAAGGTACTGTATAGGAGGTAATATGTGAACTTTCAATAGGCAGTCATCAAAACCACAACAAACAGAGGACATAGACAAAAGAAAAGCATAAGAAAAGTTTAACCATCTCACCACTACCGGTACCAATTTTTCCTCTTCCCTCCAGCCTCGTCATTGAGCTTGAGCATGGAGACTACCGGTGGAGCGTGGAGAGGAAGGTGAGGCAGGTGGCGACCCTACACAGCATGCTACTTCTCCTCAGGTGAGTAGATTAGCCAACCAGCCACTCAGTCAGGCAACTATGAAGATGAGTTTCCTTGTTCAACAATTTCCCGGGTTAGTTGGAAACCTTGAACACAAACAAATACAGTTGCGGACAAATCTAATGATCACCCTTACTTAATATTTATGACCCAGCAATTCCTTTCTGTTATTCAATATTTGTTGGTTAGGAGGAGAGTGGAGGGTAAGGGAAGGAGAGAGGGGAGGTAGAAATAAACTAGCAAAAGAAAAAAGGAAAAAGAGTGACTTGCCGATTAGAAACTGGCCTCCAAGTCACAATGATTTTATAGTCCTGTAGATTGATATATGTGTTGTGAGGCATATTGTATGGATTCAGACAAATCAATGCATATTCTCATTCTTAGCAGGCCTATTTGTTCCCATTTATTTTGCTCTTGACCTCCTTCCTTTACTGTAAAAAAAAAAATGCTTCTGTACTATAAGATAAATACTGACATATTTTTGGGGGCCACGGCAGGACAAGGCTTAAGATGCCAGCAGCAACACGCTCAACACGGCAGCGACGGTACAGCATGAGGCAGCAGATCAAGGCAGCAGACCAGCAGGTGGGCGACACAGTGGACAGCACCACCGACAACAACACTACAGCTAACGCCACATCGGCTGCCACCACCACCACAGCGCACCACAACAAACGAGTCCTCAAGTAGGTGTAAAAGTATGTGGTGAGTGTGGAGTCTATGTATGGTATGTTTAGTGAGGAAGGACAAGGAAAAAATTACTTTACTGGAGAACACATAAATGGAATAGCAAAAGCGTGTGGGATCTGCGGGAAGGAGGGAAGTTTAAGAGATTTTATTTATTTTTATTTTTTATTTATTTATTTTTTACACCAAAGGATATGGCTCAAGGGCAACAAAAAGGGTACAAAAAAAAAGCCTGCTACTTGCCGCCCCCACAAAAGTGAAAAGTAGAGTAGCCAAAAGAGAGTTCAATTTTGGGTGGAGAGGTGTCTTGATACACTCTAGTATATATCCCTTCATCCATTTATAAACTTCAATCAAGCCTCCTCGCACCCTTCACCTTTTTATCTTGAGTACACTTCATATTGTTATTGACTGTAAGTAATCAGTGTATACATATTCGTTGTGGTTCTTATGTGTATGTGCGCGCGGCAGGTTCCCGCGGCGAGCCCTGCAGACCATGGAGGAAGGTGTGCAGGGAGAGCTGGAGACATACCTCAAGAACCTCCTTCATCACTCCCTTTTCCGCAGCCAACGGGACGTCCTGGCATTCTTTGAGGTAAGTATTCATCTCGACTTCATTATTTCCAACCATTTCTCTTATTTCTTCATTCATCTTTTTCTTCTTCTCTCTCCATTCCCCCCTCTTGTTTATCATTTGCTTGAGATGGTCATCTAAGGCATATAGGAGTCACTGCCTTGATAAATTTTCTGAACGGTTCATTTTTTCTTCTTTTCATTACTATTTTTGCAGCGATGGAGGCAGTTGAAGGGCAATAAAACAGACAAGCAACAAAAAATCCCACTATATATATTCTTTTGCAATAAAAGAAAAAAAAATGAAAGGGCAGAAGAGAGGTCAGTTTCAGAAGAGGTGTTTTGATACTCTCATCTTTTTCTTATTCATCTTTTTTTCTCCTTTCCTTCTCTCTCTCCTCTCCATTTCCCTCTCTCATTTATCATTTATTTGAGGTGGTCATTTGAGGCATGGGAGTCACTGTCTTCATAAATTTTGGAGGGTATGTTTGATGTGAGGAGAGTAGACTCATATTTCTTTTCTTCACCTCGTCTCCATAACACATGAGTACTTTTTTCCTTGCAGATTTCCCCGGTTTCCTTCATACGAGGCATTGGGACCAAAATCAAAGAGGGCTACGTCAAGAAAAGAGTAGGAGGGAGTGGTGCCTGTGACTGCTGCAGCTGGTGAGGGTTTTTTATTTGTTTTTTCAGAGATCCAAGTAGTTGATTATCTATGTCTGTCTCTATCAAAGCATAAGAAAAACAGTATTAATGCCAAAATGTTGATATGATGCTAACTGATCTAATATTCATGATTTAATGCAGTACCTCCTGTTATCGGCATCATATCAATTGAATGCAAGTACCTCCATTTCTTTTTATTATTATTATTATAAGAGACAAAGCAGTTAGAGAAGGAGGAGTGTAGATACTATAAGCTGCCTGTTCAGTAATTCCCAAATGCCTGAGAAATGCTAAAAAGGAGAAAATGAGAGTAAAAACAATAAAGATTAATGCAAATAAGTGAGTGAGTATAGCATGACACCCACAAGATCATGCCACAAACTCACAGTGAACCATCTTTTCCTCCCCTTCAGGCTGGCCACCCCATGCACAGGGAAATACAAGCAACAGTGGCTGGTGCTAAAGGAAACCTGCCTCTTCTTCCTGGTACCTGAGACGGGCCTCATACGCACTGTTATCCTCATGGACTCAGCCTTTCAGGTCTCCCACAGCTACAGGCTCATCGGTGCACGCAACAGCCTTCTCATCTCCAATCTGTCGAGGTAACAAATGAAAGGAAAGTGAAGGGTCAAGGGAAAGAAATAGGGGAACAAGATGGAGAGGTTTGTAGTGGTTAACCCTCTCGCACACCGTAATTTTCCAATAAGTTTCTGTTCTGCTCATCATACATTTCTCAGCCCCGACTGGCTCTTTTTTGCCACCGCAATACTCTACATTCCCGGACATATTTTACTCTCACAGATATATCGTACCCCAATAAATTTGGTATCAATGGCTTCATAAAGACTTGTACTAGAACATGCGCAAATGAAAATAGAGGAAAATATATATATATATATATATATATATATATATATATATATATATATATATATATATATTTATATATATATATATATATATATATATATATATATATATATATATAAACTTGTTTAAAGTCTCCCTATAGAGTATTGTAGACAATAAATCCGAAGTACCAACTCTTCCCCACTCGCTTGCTTGTAATTTTGTGGGCCAACTTTTTTAGCCGAATATATGTTTCAAAGCGGAATTTAGTAAGGATTCTTGTGGTATCCTCAAATTTCTCATACACCTATTAGTTCCTGAGTTACACCGAGAAAACTGTATTTTTTTCCTCTCCCGTCAGAGTAGGCTAACAAATAAAAATCGCTCAAAGCTCCTCATCTACGCTCCTTAGAAAGGTTGCCATGTGTTACCATTAAGAAACTTATCCCAACAAATAACGCTTCCAAATTTGACGCACTTTCACCGAAAAATGAATTTTTAATCATTTTTTTTATCTTTTATGACGCGTTTCGCATCATCGTGCACCAGGACCTATTACCCTTTGATGACGCGCAATGCGTCATCGTGCGCGAGAGTGTTAAAAGTAAGGGATGTGTCTTTACTGAGTGATTATGTATGTTCATTTGATTTAGTACGTGGGATCAAGGAAGGGAGTGAAAGATAGAGGGAAGGAAGTAGGGAAACATGATGGAATGTTTTTTTACTGGTTAGAAGTAAGGGTGTCATTACTGAGGATGTGACTATTTGAGGGTATCTAGTGTAGTTACTGAGAGTACCTTTATTGTTGCTGTTGATTATTTGGTGATATTTATGTATTATTGTTATTATTATTATTATTATTATTATTATTATTATTATTATTATTATAACATAGTGCTATCTCCATTCCTTGCAGATCTTTAATGATAAAATGCGACTCTGATTCTAGTCAGAAGGAGTGGCTCACTACCATCAACAAGACACAAAAAAAATATGGTTTGTATACACTTCCTAACATTGTATTCTCACACCTTAGTTAAAAACACTAGTATGCTTATATGTAATTTTTCAGACAAGCTCTAGATATTTTGGTGGTGGCGGGGGACATGTTTCAAATTGATGCTTCGACCATATTTCTCACGGGGTCATCAGAGGCCCCCAAACTGGCTTCAGAAAGTAAAGTAACATGATTCAGTGATGAATAGTGGGGGTGGTGGTGATTGCAGTGCTAGTCTTTTAACTCTTCTTATATGTTTCTCTCCCTCTCTCTTTTGCTCTCCCTCTGTCCGACACACTCACAGCCAAAGACTTCACTGGCGGGGACAACCGATACTCGTCCTTTGCTCCTGTGCGCAAAAACTCCTATGCACGCTGGTGAGTCTTCATGTTGCATTGTGTTAGTTGACGATGAAATAATTATGTCACAGTAGAAGTTAAGAAATGAAGTCGTCAGATACTAGACACTTTCATAACCATTTTAGTATTAATACTTTGAGTCTTGTAGGTACGTGGATGGAGCAAGGTACATGTGGGACGCTGCAGACTTGATGGAAACCGCAAAGGAGGAAATCTTCATCACAGACTGGTGGATGAGCCCTCAGATCTATCTCAAGCGACCAGACCTCACAGGACATAAGTGGAGGTCAGTTTCTCTAGCAAATATTTGTATGTTTAAAGGTAAATGTAAAGCTCTTTAGCTACGTATGGCCATAATACTCATCTCTGTCTCATTGGCCCTTGATCTTGTGGTGGGTAAGAATCTGCTACACAGGGACACACACACATACATACATACACAAATTCAGACTCATTGTTTTATTGACTTTTCCAGACTAGCAGAGGTCTTGAGGAGAAAGGCTGAAAGTGGTGTGAGGGTCTTCATCCTGCTCTATAAGGAGGTGGAGTTGGCCCTTGGAATCAGCTCTCTTCTCACCAAACAGACAGTCAACCAACTTCATCCCAATATTAAGGTGTGTAAGGGGAGTGGCAACTGACATTGTTCTTATGTAAAACTAGTACTGGAGAGAAGGATAGCAGAGAACCACTTCAACAACTATACGATTATCATACAGTAATTATCTCTATGAGTGTCAAAGGACGAGTCAGGTGGTGGTGTGACATGTCTTCCTTCCCTAGGTCCTGCGTCACCCCGACCACATGGCAGGCGGGGTGCTGTACTGGGCCCATCACGAGAAGGTGGTGGTAATAGACCAGATGTTTGCCTTCGTCTCGGGCATAGATCTTGCCTTTGGGAGATGGGACGACCATAGACACAAGTTAGTGAGCAACTGTATTTTACCCTATCCATTTTGCAATATTTTGTAGCATTGTTGTGTCTTGTTTTCCGTTTTATGTCCCCTAATATTTGTGAAAAGTGCATTTCTCCTCTCCCCTTCTCAATTATTTCTCTCAATGTTACTTTTTCTCTTACTCTAATCCTCCCCTTCCTTTCAGACTAATAGACACAGGCCATGCAGGGGTGCAGCACACTCTCCCCAAGCCCCACAACACTCACCATAACCCAGGCCAAACCAGTCAAAGCTCTGGGGGCGCTCTGCAGCACCTCCTCCGCGGCACCAATGAAGTTCTAGTCAAGACCGTCACCAACTCATCACCAAACAGCCGCCGGCCCTCCATTGACACCATAGATAATTCCAGGCTCCCACCCAGCACCGAGAGGAAAGCCAGCAATCCTGAGAACCCCACCAGCACCTCGGATAGTATCCAAGCCACGCTGAATAGTGCCAGTGCCTCACTATCATCAGCAGAGGTTCGTAACACCCCTGCCAACACTTCAGAGGCTCTGAGTGGCCCACTTGCCACACCGGAAGATTCCACTTCTGAAGTCGAGTCCTTTGATGAATTAGATGAGGTTGAACAGCCATCTACAATTGTCAATGGATGGAAGGGAGCAGTCACCAACCTGGGGTAGGTTGCTGATCTTAATACAATAAAACATTGATTTGATGCATAATAAGCCCCATGAGGAATCACATTGTTAAGGGGTGTGTTACTTTAGTGAAATAGTGCTTGAGAAAACTAATTACAACCACCCATCCCACACTCACCTTCATTTCATCCTTCACTTTCCTTGATTTTATTGTTGATTTATGTTATAATAAGATAAGATTTTGTCAACTTCTATTCAAGAAAGCATACTGTGAAGAGTAATGTTGGATCTCCATTAAAGAAACTCTCATCCATTCAAATATCCCTACGCTTTTGATTCTTATATTCAGTATGATTACGCAGTTGTGGATTGCCCCATTAGTTGATCACTTTTACTTGCTTTGCAATAAATGACAGCTTACTGGATTCATGCCTTATGACTTTGGCACTTTCAAAGTATTTTGTCTTCCTTATGCAGACTTCATTTTTCACAGAGGCAAGAAACGTCTGAGGAACATCAACAACAACACCACAGATCTTCAGAATGGCAGCGCCGGCCACCTTCCAGCCCAAGACGAGAATGAAAAACCTCCTGAGTCCCCGGTTAAGAAAACTAGGTTTTTCTCCCGTGAAGGGAGAGATCGTGCCAATACAAGCTCCAGTGCTGACGAGGAGAGGAAGGGAGCGGGAGGGAAGAGTTTCAGGGAAGTGAAGAGGAGGGGCATGGAAATGGTGGAGGAGATGAAGGAGAAGGGGCGGGAGATGAGACGAAGGTTACACCGGTGAGTACCATTGCTCTGCACTCACTTCCCTCACCTGCTCTGTGTTCTCTTCATGACATTTTTTTACCCTCTTTAGTATGCAGTTTTGTTTAACAGTTAACTTAAAAATGTAACTTAGACACTCAAATTTCCAGAGTGATTGGAGGGAAAACCTTAACTATATTGGCTCAAAATCTCTACCTTGCAGTCTGTATTTAAGTAATGGTATAAAAAAGCAGTGGTTGAGTCATCAGACATGCTCAGCCCTGCATTGCCTTGCCCACAGCTCCCAGCAATCTCTGGAAAATTATTGTCTGCATATTTGAAAGTCGAATGTATTTAGATTGTAACGATTGATTTCACATTGTCTGGTATATCATAACTTAAACACATTTATATAGCATGTTTTATCATTTGTTTGTGTGTGTATGTGTTTTTTTTATATCAGAGATCTCAATTATTTTCTGAAGTAAAAATAGAAGTTGATTGTTTTTGTTCCAATAATACTCTACTAAATGAGCATTGCACATCCAGGGATGGGAGGATACATAACTGTCTGTGCTCATCATCCTCACTGCATCATGGGAAGTTCATTCCTGAAAAGTCCTAGCAATGTTTATCTATCAGTCTAATGGTGTGTTACCTCCAGGAACTCCCACTGAAAGGGTAGCCATGGTTGACAAGTTCTAGGAGGAAGCATAACATTTGATGAATCTCCGCACATTCACACTAAATGCCGCTCCTAGTGTATCAATTCCCATTCCTGGCCTCAAACCCATGACAGTAATGTAGCATAATCCAAAGCATTAGTAGAGGTTGTGTCATGGGGGCAGAGAGGTACTGATGAGTATGGTTTTCTTGCTGTGTGTTTGAATTGCATCTGTGCATGTTGTCCCAATTACAGGAGAGCCAGTTTGGACTCTGACATTTCCTCAACCTCCTCAGACGATGGAGAGAAGAGGGAGAGCATGAGGAAGGCTCGTAATAGGTTTGTTTTTGGTTACTTTCATGTGTGTGTGTGTGTGTGTGTGTGTGAGTTTCTTTTGACTACTTAGTTGTGATTCACAAAAAAATAATTAATTTTGTTATACATTGATATGTATGCTGAATTTGAATAATGAATCCCTAATATAGTATGCATGTATGTATCTTAAATTTTTCTATTCTGACAATTTAATATTCAGCTTTTTTTATATATGATAAAACTTGTAGAACTAAAAGTATGCATAAAAAACATGTTTATGGAGGGACTGCTGTTCTGTTGTTTACATATTGGCACCTGCACTACATTGCTGGACTGCACACTAAACCTTACGCCCAAAGTTTTGACTTCAGGGTAATTTGTTTACATCATTGAAAGTTTCAGCATGAATGTTCGGATGTAGGGAAGTCTATTTTTGTTTATTTTTTCCCTTCTTTTCTTTTTTGTTTGTATCCTCTCACCGTTCCTTCCTTTACCCCTCATACAGTTTCTCTCGCATGCATGGGCGTCGGCTGCAGCGTGTGAGGGACCAGATAGGCAGCTGCTCCTCCCTGGCACAGGCGCACAACCTTGTCACCATGGAGGACACGACTTCCACGCACCTCTGGGTCGGGAAGGACTACGTTAACTGGATCAGCAAGGATCTGGATAACCTGGATGAGCCATTCAAAGGTTATGGTCGTGGTTGTTGGGAGTGTTGTTGGTTTTGGTGATAGTTTTACTGCTGAAGTGTAGCAGGGACCAGATCCTCAGAATATTTGCAGTCACCATACTGTATTATTGGGGTCAAGGGGCTCTTTTCCCTTAAAATATTCAGCTATGAAAGTAAATATATTTCATAGTAATAAAATTTAGCACCATTATTGTTGTTATGCACTAAAGTTAGATAAATAGGTAAAAAATTCAACTATGGATGCCAGTTACTGTGATGAAGAGTGGTTTGTGGTTGATCTTTTATTCTATCCTTCATGTTGCCTTTGATAATATTATGTGAGGCCCTCAACCTAATCCCTCACCGTTACTACCACACAGACATCGTGGACAGACACCAAACACCACGGATGCCCTGGCATGACATTGGGCTGTTTGTTGAGGGTCCGGCCGCACGAGATGTGGCCAGACACTTCATCCAGCGCTGGAATGCTGTCAAGACTGAGAAGGTAAGGACTTGGTGCTAACCATCTATATTTTGGTACAGTTAATCGATTAAATATTTTTCATGTGTGATGTACAGTAGTACAGATCAGCAACAGGCTATGTCATAAAGTCTTACTGCACATTGGCTTGGCCCATGGTATATGCCGTTGTTGATACCTGTGCAGAAGGACAAAGATTTAGATCTTCGTCATTTCATATATATGACTCTTACTCAAGGGACAAGAAATCCTTTCCTATTATTCAGAAGTTGGATCATTGGAATATATGAAAGACAGAAAAGTTAGAAAACTTAAGCATGCAATCATGAAGTGCATGATTAGTCAAATAGACACCATTGATGTGGCACCCCTTCTATGTGTGTCTAGAAGCAGATGTCATAACATACAGAGAGATAGATTCCTGTACTGTGTCACATAGGATTAACATTTAATGAGTTGTGTTTTATAAGACCGTGATTCTCCCTGTGTACAGGCCTTGTCAGTGTGGGAAGTTTTTTTAGTCACTAGTTTGTGTGCTTTTGGGCTAGGACCAGCAGAGTTATTTTTTGTGTTTATCCAAAGTGGAAATCTTGTTATCCTCTTTCTTGCTTTTATTGCTGCCCAGCACACCAGGAGGCAGAATGATTACTGTGAGTAGATGTGTAGATGTTCTTGACTAAGTGTCCTGACTTGATTATTTAAGCTTTGTTCCCATAAAAGTAAGTCAAATTTGAAATGCCCACTTTATTATCAATAGTGCATGTCAACCTTTTGTACATCAGCATATGTTCCTACAGTCAGCTGTGCATTTTGCTCTTTTCTTGCTGTATAGGAAAGCATCGTTGTCACAGTGAAGGTGATGTTATTGCTCCTTTGCTAAGTTATCAGAAGAGTATCATATTTGCTAGTATATGAAGTGACCCTTAAAAGAAGCCCAAAATTAGAGGGTGTCCTAAATGTCTGAGGTACGTGTGTCTGTGTGTGTGTTATAATAAAAATTAATGGTGTTTGAATGTGTGTGCATTTGTTCATGTGTGCATGCATGTGTTTTTGCGTGTGTGTGTGGGTGCGCACGTGCATTTCTTTGTGTATACATCTTTATGCTGTAGATGATACTTGGAGCAAGTGATAAAAGGGAGCAGCTGGCCAGTTGTTGGCTGACAGTGAAATGGAAAGTGTGGGTGGTCCTGTTATAACTTTATGGCTGTGTCCATCGTGCAATGGGTGTTTCTCTATAGGTTATGTCTTGCATCCTTGGGTGTGATTCTTGGGTGTAATTGATAATTATTAGCAACATTTGGTACCTCTTAAGTGTGACAGTAGAGAACCACTAACACCCAGCAGAAGCATCACCAGGATTACTTCTTTCCCCTTCCCTCCCCCAGGCCAAACCCAACCACAGCTACCCATACCTGCTGCCGCGCACCTACGAGAAGGACAGCTTCATCTCCTCCAACCTTCACCCTCGACACCGGGTCAAATGCCAGGTGAGACAGAGAGAGTAAATATAGCAAGTGTGCAAATGTAGTATAGAGAACTAGAGTTGATCTTGTGTTTCTTTTTTTCATTATTTATTTAAATCAGTGCCAGAGACCACATCGTATCTTAAAACTGCAAAAAGTAAAGAAAATAAAGAATCAAAGAGAAATTCATGCACTACCACCACACCAAATGCCTTTGCTTATTGTGCACTGATGACTAGGAAGAAAATTTTGCTGATAGGTACACTGCCCTCACACCTCACACCATCTCATCCCTTGCACACTACCACAATCCTTGTCTCTCATTCAGGTGGTTCGAAGTGTGTCTAAGTGGAGTGCTGGGTTGGACGAGACGGAGGCCAGCATCTTTTCAGCCTACGTGGATCTGATTCGCCGGGCCAAGCACTTCATCTACATTGAGAACCAGTTTTTCATCACGCGGAGTAATGTTGACGAGTATAAGGAGGTCATGAACTACCTGGGATTCGAGATTGTGCAGCGGATTTTAGAGGCTCACAGGTGGGTGGGTAGAGATGCATATGTGTGGGTGTGGGTGTGGGAGTGTCAGGGTTGTAACTTGCATTAGCTTAACTTGATGTAATGAAAGTGAATGAAGCTGAGACAGAGCATATTAAACCAAATCACCCAGAATCATGTACTATAAAAATCCACTCCATATATATCAAACATTCTCATGCTCTTTTCTCCTTCCTCCACTGTGTCAGGAAGAATCAGCCGTTCAAGGTGTACATCCTCCTGCCGCTATTGCCAGCGTTTGAGGGCATGATAGGCAAGGCAAGTGGGATCGCCATGCAGTACATTGTCTACTGGAACTATGTCAGCATCTGCAAGTAAGTGGTGTGTGTGTGTGTATTTACCTAGTTGTAGTTTTACAGGGCCTGGGCTTACGCTCGTGTGGTCCCGTCTCCATATCTGTATTTGTCCAGCTTTTCTTTGAAGTTATGCACACTCTTTGCCGATTCTACATCCTCACTTTGTTCCAAACCTCTATGTTTCTTTGTGGGAAGCTATATTTCTTTGTCTCTCAAGCATCTTCCTTTCCTCAATTTTTTACTGTGTCCTCATGTGTGTGTGCATATCTTGTCTTCATTCTTTCAGAACCATACATTTTTTTCTGTTTCCTATGTGTTTTATGTTCAACTTCTATTTATTTCAGTATGTCTTTCTAATCCACCAGGGGCAAATTCAGTGTGATCCAGTGCCTCAAGGATCACGGGATCACTGAGTGGGAGCGCTACGTCACCTTCTCCTCCCTGCGAACACATGAGAGTCTTGGGGAGAGGCCCGTCTCTGAGCTCATCTATATCCACTCCAAGCTAATGATTGTAGATGATCGCTTTGTCATCGCCGGCTCAGCAAACATCAACGATCGCAGCCTCAATGGCCTGCGGGACTCTGAAGTCTGCCTGGTTATTGAGGTGAGGGGGAGGAGTTTCTTGTCTCGCTAAGGGGCCGCATTGCATTTGTTTATGTTGACCCATTTTTAGGTGCATTGTATCCCATCTGGTTTGATATGTTTTTATTTTTTTCTTTGTTTTCTGGTATATTTTAATTTCACTCACCTGGGGTTTGTTGTTTCTGTTTTATTTTCTTTCATCATTTCAATGCACACTATTGTCACCCAATAAACAGAAGGTGAGGCTCGGGGGCCCTCCAGAACATGAAGCATTTATCGAAACTGACCAAACTATATGCCATTTAAAGATAGAAGAGTCATCCCCACTCGTTTTCAATCATTCTCTATTCCATCATTCATATGGTGGCTAATATTTAGGAGGGGCATCTGTACATTCACTTTTTATCCAATCAGATGTCTTTTATATAACTTTATGTCTTTGCAGCCCCACCATGCACTAAATACCACACTTCTCCCACCCCTCACAGGACCAGGAATTTGAGACTGGTGTGATGAACGGGAAGGCCTATGAGTCAGGTGTGTTCGCTGGCAGCATGAGGCGCTACCTGTTTAGTGAGCACCTGGGAGAGGCAGATCTGGAAAAGCCTACCTTTGATGTGTCGGACCCTGTGAGCGATGCATTCTTCATCAACGTATGGAGCTACATTGCTAATAAAAACACCTTAATCTATGAGGAGGTGAGACATTGTGGGATGGTGTATTTTTGGGTTGTAAGATCTGGTAATGTATTTATGAGGGTATGGAAAATTATAGTTCTTTTCTGAGGTCATGGAGGTGGGATTGGATGAGGTATATAATGTGATGCTGAGATGAAAAAAAGGTTTGGGAATGGGATGAGAATGGTCAAGCCTGGAAATATTTGATAAAGGTGTTAGTGAAGCCTTGATATTGAATGAAGAGTCTAAGAATAAAATGATGTTAAGGCCCTTGATGATTAATATACCACTTTTTTTTTTTTTTGTGGGGGGTGGATATTAACTGATTGTCTATCCTCTTGTTCCTTTGTCAGGTGTTCTCGTGCTACCCTTGCAACAGTGCCACCACCTTTGAAGATCTGGACCGCTTGCGCTCTGCCCCAACCCTGGCGGATGTGAACCCATCTGCGGCGAAGGCCAAACTGAAGGAAGTGCAGGTAAGAAGTTGTTGCTGTTAAATAATCAATGTTTTGTGTGCATGGGGGACATTTACACAGTTCTAGGGCATGAATGACTAGCTTTGACCAATAACAATAGCCCTATTACAACTAGGAGTAATTTCGAGTTCAGTTTTAAAGGGTTCTTACTTGTGCAAGTCTAACCTAGGTAATCTGAATATGCCACATTTTTTCACCATCTTTTCACCTAATAAGTTTATTTGAGAGTATTAGAAACGTTGACAATATAGAATCATGTTCTTCAAGTTGTATGTCTCAGTACACCTGAATTCTCTCTCTCCCAAGGGCCACTTGGTGCAGTTTCCACTTGACTTCCTGAAAGATGAGATGATCAAGCCGGGCGTGGGCAGCAAGGAGTACCTCTTGCCCATGGAAACATGGACGTGAGAGGCAGACATAGTTGTAGAAGGTAGCAGTAGGTGTGTTCCTAGGCTCCTGGCTGGAGGCTTGTAAAATATTCTACAGATGACTCTTTTGTAATATATTCTTTAGATGACTTTAATAGGCTGTAGCTTCCCAAAGTCAAGGCAGCTAGGTATAGTAGCTTTCCAGATACATATTTTGTTGGTTGTGATTGTATTTTAAAGTCCAGAGCCATTTATTTCACCTATGTTAACTTGACATTTTCCAGGGACTCTTTGTTGACCATACCTTTTGAGTTTTCATAACCCTCAAGCCTCAAGGATTTCTGGTTCCATAGTACCCAATTGTGTATTCCAGTTTGCACACATTAAAATTGCACTGCTCAAACTCCTCTGTGGAAAGTTTCAGCTGTTGTGATGTGAAGCTGGAAACCTATGCTAAGGTGTGCACAAAGGGATAATATGGAGAAGTTGATCACCTCTGAGGGAAATAATTAACAGGTGCTAGTCTGCAGTGTAATGTTTCACCACTAGAGAGACATAGATGGGACATGTCTGGTGCAGTGAGTGTGTGTGTGCTTGTGTGTATGTATATATGTATGTGTGTATATGTGTGTGTGTATAATCTTGATATTTTTTATGGTACTGAGTGATTGATCAAGTTTGTAATTGACCATTTGAAATAATTTTATCATGCCTGTCCTTCAATTTACATGTATTTCATGTCATCAGGTTATTCATTCCACAGTTCAGTTTCTTCCTCTAAGCACTAGTCTCCTTTTTTCCTGTTGTGCCAGAATTTATTACATGACATTTTTCCGTTGAAAATTACATTTACTTGTTTTTTTAAATTTCATTTCCTTCATAGTTTAAATTTTCACCATTTTCTTTCATCATCTCTACCCAACGGCAGCCATTTGTTGATGAGGTCACTTTGGCTGATGAGCGTTTAATGCGAGTGAGTCTGAAGAACACCTCGGGCTTCATGTCCCTTATTGCAGCATGCACTCTTACTAAAATGTTTGAAAATAAAGAGAAGAAGGTGTTACGTGCCAAACTCAGCTCCATACTAGAGCAGTGGCCCTTTTTGGAGCCACTCATTGATGCTACCACTACCACAAGAGAGTTGGCTTAGAGTTATGTTGGTCCCCATTACTCTGGTATACCTGGAACACCAAATGTCCTCTCCTGAATTTTGCAAAATTCAGTAGGTTGAGAATTGTAGGTTTGCAGTGTATGCCAATCTGTAGAAGGTGTTTAATTCAGCACATTGTGAGACACCCTGTGATATCCTGGGACTCTGTGGGATTCCTGCAACGATTGTTGGAGCGCTGAATGGCCTGTGCCCTGGGACAGAGTACTGGGAAGTATGAGTGGGTGGGGGGGGGGGGAAAGATCCAGTATCTTTCTTCTGACCACAGGAGTTAGGCAGGGCTGTGCCTTGTCTTGAGAGAACCCTCAAGCCTCAATTTTTTTTAATGTAAGATTTGTTCCTCTTTTAATTTGTCTTTTTTTTTTATGTGTGTGTGTGTGTGTGTGTGTATTTACCTAGTTTACCTAGTTTTACCTAGTTGTAGTTTTACAGGGCCTGGGCATTATGCTCGTGTGGTCCCGTCTCCGTGTCTGCATTTATCCAACTTATCTTTAAAGCTTTGCACACTCCTCGCTGATACTATATCCTCGCTCAGACTGTTCCAAACCTCTACATTTCTTTGCGGGAAGCTATACTTCTTTGTGTCTCTCAGGCATCTCCCCTTTCTCAATTTTTTACTGTGTCCTCTTGTATTTCTGCTTATGTTTCCTTCTGTTAGTAGCAGTTCTTCATTATCTACTTCATCTATTTTGTTTAATAATTTATAAATTTGGATTAGGTCTCCCCTTTCTCTGTTCCAGTGTTGTTAAGTTCATTTCCTTTAATCTTTCCTCGTATATTAATCCCTCCAACTCTGGGACCATTTTTGATGCCATCCTCTGTATTCTTTCTAGTTTCTTTATATGCTTCTTCTTATGGGGGGACCACACTACCTCTGCATATTCTAATTTTGGTCTAATCATGGTAGTGATTAGCCTTCTCATCATGTCCTTGTCCATGTAGCTAAATGCTACTCCAATATTTCTCACCAAGTTATATGTGTCTCTAAAGATCCGATTTATATGACTCTCTGGTTGATTATCATCCCTCATCACTACTCCCAGGTCTCTCTCTTCATGCACTTTTTTTAATGTTTCACCATTTCCCATTTTGTATATCCAGATTGGTCTTGTTTCACTTTTACCCATTTCCATAACATGACATTTTTTCACATTAAATTCCATCTCCCAATCCATACTCCATTTCCAAATTTTGTATAGGTCTTCTTGCAATATTTCACAATCTTCTTTGTTTCTTATATGTTTTTGTAATTTAGCGTCATCAGCAAACAGGTTTATGTAGCTATTAACTCCTTCAGCCATGTCATTTACATATACCAGGAAGATTATCGGTGCTAATACTGAACCCTGTGGTACTCCACTTTCTACATTTCTCCATTCTGATTTTATGTCCTTGACCACAGTTCTCATCTCCTTCCCATTAGGGAGCTTGCCATCCATTTTTCATATTTCCTTTCAATCCTCCTTTATTTTCCAGTTTCCATAATAGTCTTGTATGTGGAACTTTGTCAAAGGCCTTTTTCAAATCTAGATAAATACAATCAACCCATCCATCCCTTTCCTGAGTTCTGTCTGTCACTCTTGAGTAAAAACTGAGTAAGTTTGTAACACAGGTTCGGCCCTTTTTAAATACATATTTTTTGCTGGTAATTAATTTATGCTCTTCTAGAAATTTAGTCCACTGCTTCTTTATTATTTTCTCACATATTTTGCACAAAACACTTGTCAGGGATATGGGTCTGTAGTTTGAAGGTTCATCTTTCCTTCCACTTTTATATATGGGGACCACTTCAGCCCTTCTCCACTCATTGGGCACCGTACCTGTTGCTACTGAACATCTAATGATGTCGTATATTGGAACAATTAATTCATCTCTACATTTTTTTAAAATATACCCAGAAACTCCATCCGGTCCTACTGCTTTTCCCTCTTCTAGTTCTCCCAGTAATTTATGGATCTCTTCTTTGTTTACCATAATCTCTTCCATATGAACTTCTATTTTATTCTCTTGTGGCACAATAAAGATTGGTATGGACAAGGGGGTTGTGAAGGTGGTGGTGGGTGGTGGGTGCAGTGCCTTGTGGTGGCAGGTCCTGTGTTGCTCCACCATGTAATAAATGGCTGTGAGCCATTGTGGCTGTGTGTTGTTTTACACATGCAATCAATCATATATAATCAATATATGTTTACATTGATTTTTATGTAGTTTTCATAATGAAGAGATTGTTTTGTATTTTTAGTACTAGTATGCCTAGGAAAAGGAAGGATGGCTTTTCTTGTGTACATACACACTGTTGTGATCGATTGTCCAGTATTATTTATTTATATGGGAAGACAACACTACAGCATTAAATGTAAACTTGTAAATAATTGTTTTTACATGGGTTGTTAGCAGTCACTTTCATTATACCAGGGAGAGTATGGAGGGCGGGGGGTCAAAGACCAGTTTCTTAAACTGATGAAACACTTGCAGTCACCAGGGAAATATCACAAGTAAACTGGTAACTTTGCCACTCACTAATTCAAGTATTATAGCAAAGTGTCTTTTTTGCCTCAAATCTAGAAGGGTCCACAAAAAATGACCAAACTCAGGACCACAAAGTTCATTCTTAGAATTACTGAAATATGGGATGGAGTTTTGTTCATGATATTTACATAATGCAGTATTGTCAGACAGACAGGGGAGAGCAAGGAAACTGAACAGTGTGACATAATAATATAAGCAATGGGCAGGTCTGTTTGTGTGTGTGTGTGTGTGTGTGTGTGTGTGTGTGTGTGTGTGTGTGTGTGTGTGTGTGTGTGTGTTTACCTAATTATAATAAACAAGAAAAGAAGTGAGCTACGGTCATGGGGTCGCATTTTTATGTCTTGATTGGTCAAACTTTGCTTTGAATTTGTGTCAGATATTGGACTGGATGACCCTGTCCAGGCCATTCCACAGGTTTAAGTATTTATATGGTAATTTATATATATATATATATATATATATATATATATATATATATATATATATATATATATATATATATATATATATATATATATATATATATATATATATATATATATATATATATATATTCAAGCATCTTGTCATCTTCAGTTTCTCTCAATATATTTTGTTTTTTATCCTATACAAAGAAATCTTCATCAATTTTGTCTACTCCCATCATCCCCTGAATATGCACTCATGTCACCTTCCCTCTCTTCCTTCCTCCAAGGATGGAAGTCCCAGTTTCTCCAAGCTTTCTTTATGCCATGAAATATATCACACCGGGTGTGTATCTTGGCATTCTTTGGTTGTTGTAGCATCTGGAAGAATACATCATAAGTAAAAGAATTTGTTAGGCACCAGGCATTGCCAACAAAACTTTTCCAGTCATGTGCCATTACATGTACAAATAGCATTTTTAAATACCAAAGTAGTAAAATATTATATTCCTGAGTGTTTTATTATTCAAAAGAAACAACCCAAGACATGTAAGTAGTTCCTGGAGCTTCCTGAGGCCCAGCTTTGTCAGTCACTCTTGTAAGGGAGGGAGAGCCTCGTACAGAAGCTGTCTTTGTCTGGCAGTGAGGGTCGTGATCTCTTCCACTCTGGCCCTGTGCCGCGTCCACTCCTCCCTGCGATGGACACAAAGATACACATGATGGAGCAGCCCACAAGACCTTAGCTAACTCAATATGCCCCCACAAAATCAGTCTTCATGGGATAAAACAATTCTTACTCTTGGATCTGCTGGAGGGTGTTTGCCAGCCAGCTTTGGAGGTGCTCCCTTAGGTCAGCTTCTCGGGCATCTATCAGAGCCAAGTGGCGGTCATGGATGCCTGCCAGTGCTGCCTGCAGGGTGTCGCTGCCCTCAAACACCCTGGCTGTCCTCTCCTGCTCCTCCACGCTGGTGCACTCATCAGCCACCTTGGTGAGTCAGGGTTTTAGGATTATTGTTTCAAATTTATATCATTTAGTTTCTTACCACAAGCAGCAAATAGTCACTAAACCATGAATTCCCATAAAAGTGTCTGAAGTAGTAGTAGCAATAGTAGCAGTATTAGTGATAGCATTAGTTATAGTCATCGTTATCATCATCAAAGTAGTAATAGTTGTATGAGTGATGCTACAGGACGCTTAACCTATGACCTTACTATCCTTTCTGAATCATATACGGTTCTTCGCAAATGGGACTATCTTACAAAATGAGGTTATTCTTTGTTGATTTATACCATCAACTGCTGGCTGTCATGTGGGTGAACTTGGGATGGGAAGGTGGTTTGTTGCATGGAGACTTCCTCAGAGGGACCCACAAAGAAATCGTGTCATTTGGTGGGTATGGCAATGCACTGATTACTTTCATTGGTTGACTGACTGTAACTCATTCCATTACCTTTGTGGAGAGTTCTCGGAGTCTACAGTAGAAAGCATATGCCAGGCGACGCCCCTCTTGAAACTCTGCAGCAGCCTCCTCCAGGAAGCCCCCCACCAGGCTCCCCAGCTCCTCCCGGGCCCGGGCCACCACATCCTGAGAGAGAGAGTGAGACTGGTAATGAAGATAGTATATATAATTGTTTCTCCTCAATGACTAGTTCTGAATCAGGAACGTTAGGTCAAAACACATATGTTAGCAAGTAAAACAAAAGTGTATTGACTTTTTAGTAAGTACATAGCAAGACAGTGGAATACGTTTAAGCCTTGTGTTGTGTAATGTGATTGATAGAAAGAAAATAATTGCCACAGTCATCTCTAACATGATCGTCGGCTTATATTTAACCATAAATGTGTGATCTACAATGTGCAGGTATCGTACATTCATGGTATGGCATCACCTTGATTTGGTCCGACAGCGTCACTTCAGCAGTCAAGAGGTCATAGGAAGTTTTGTTTAAAAGGCCGTCAATTTTCTCGTGGAGGGCTGCTGCTTCTGACACCCGGGCCTCGTGAGCGCCCTGAAAGAAGAGGGGGAGATGGAGGAAGAGTTCCCTTTAGAAAAATTTAGCTGAAGGACCTATTGATAAATGAAGGTAAATGTCAAATGATCGAAAAATTTCGATGTTTCTCAATTAATTTCATTTTGTAACTAACAGTACCAGTTTTCACTCTAAGCATGATCCAACACACTCAAAGATCCCATCAGTTATTGTTTTCTTCACTATCACTTCATCTATAATCCATGATAGCCCCCACCCCCAACCCTTCTTCACCGCCCCCCTCACCTGGTCGTCTCCCAGACTGGCCTCCTCCGCCTGCTGCAGCTCCCGCCCGGCCCGCGCCACCTCGCCCACCTCGGCCTCCAGCTCCCGCACCGCCCTGGGACGTCAGATCGTATAGGTGAGTCGTGTACATAATGCTAGTGTTACTTATGTGTCACTCTTTGGTTACTTTTAAACGGCATGTCTTTCTTGATTTGATACTTGAAAAACTGATGTAGTGCTTTATATAACTGTTTTGAAGATTCTCACCCGCGGGCATGGTCGTCGGCGCGGGTCCTCGCATCTCGCAGCGCCGCCCTCAGGAGGCGCAGCTCCGTCTGGCGCTGGTCCTCGTGCTCCAGCCCCTCCCGGAACACCCGCTCGCACACCGCGTTGAAGTTGTCTCGGTATCTGGCGGCGGGCGAAGGTGGTGGTGGTGGTCAAGGAGTTGGTAGTGATGGTGAAAGAGGTGGTGGTGGTGATGGAGGTTTTTAAGTAGTTACAAAATCCACTTAGTTTATATAACAGCTCTGAAGAATATTGTATCTCTTTATAGTAAGAGCACAAGAACAGCTTCAGCGCTTCCATTGCTTATTGCCTTATCTATCTATCTATCTATCACTATCTATCTATCTGTCTCTCACTTTGTCATGAGGGCGTGGGCTCCTGGCAGCTGCAGCAACACGCCCATGTCCTTGTCCCCCCTGAACATCCTGGCCAGCAGCGAGCCGTCGTCCAGCGCCAAGACGCCCGCCCGCCGGTGCGCCTCCATGTTCCGCCGCCGCTCCAGCTCCGCCTCCTCCTCCTGCCTCATGCGCTTCTCCTCCGCCTCCACCACCTCCACCTGCGACCTGCCAAAGAGAAAGAGATTATTATGAGAGAAATATGCTACAGTTTCGATGCGTTTTCGTTCCAACATCAGATATTTATCCCAGCAGAACCGTATCTGGTGTAAAATTATGAATTAAGCAACGGTAAATTAGTACTTGTTCAGATAAAGCTATGCATGAGGCTATTTATAGTGCATTTTTTAAGCTGATCAAGTTATATAATGAAATCCAAAGTCATTCGTAAATGGTAAGATCAACATCGTCTCGTTTTTGCAGTTATAGTTCGATGCGACCGATGCAATATATGAAGGGAATGGAGGGGGGCGGGGGAGGCTGTCGTCAGCAATCAGCGGCGGGCTCCTCTGCTCTCTGCTTCTGGAGAATGGCTCGCAGCAGCACGGACCTGTTGTGCAGCACCTCCATGGCGAAACTGTTCCTCGCGCTCACCAGGTTGCTGTGCGCCGCCTTCCGTGCCTTCTGCAGTTTCATTTCGGCCTTCTTCACGTGTTCGCTCGGCCAGCCCGGCGTCACCGCGGCTCCCCTGTACGAGGGGCTCGGGGCTCCACCCCCCTCCCCCTGCCCGTCCTGCAGCACGGCGGTATTGGGCGGCGCCTCGGTGAGGGGCTCTCTCAGCATGCGGCTCGCACAGCACGCCACGCAGAGCCACACCGCAACCACCAACACGATGGTTCTAGTCATGATGATAAACAAAATTATATTTACAAAATGGCGCGTCTCTGAAAACAGACGAGAGCGGCGGTGAAAATGAGGATCGCGGCTGACGGGTTGATGTTGTGGTTGGCACTCGCATTGTGTCCGGTGTGACTCATCCATACCAGAGGAAGTGTGGGGGCATGTGTGTACATACGGAGAATTAAGAAGTGGGCGATTACTCCTGCGGAGGTGTATGGTGTGGGCACATGTTGACACAACAAACAGAGGAAACGAGCGTGTGTATTTCACGGAGCCTTGGGAGCGGAGACGCGTAGCTAGTATGCTTGTAAGAGTAAAGGATGTTGATGAAACCGAAATATGTTGAGAGAAAAGCGTGATTTACTTTGTTCATGTTACCTTTGAAAGTGAGCCCTAGCTGCTCAGCAACTCCCGAACAGCCAATAAGATTTCACTCTTCCCAGCATCTACCAAGCACATACAGTATGGACTGGCCAATGATCTATACTTAATGGGAAAGGGGAGGGGCGTATTTTCGAAGCTAGACTGAACAGATTAAAGGCGCTTGCACAATCACCCAAAAAAAGCAAACATCACCACTGGACACGAAGTATTATAATCTGAATGAGTTCAAAATATACCTACATAATACACCCTCTCATATTTGCCTCTTTTCTGTTTTCTAGGGGGCACCTATTACCTGTGGAGATCAAGGGCCTTGGCATGGTCCTGGGGCGTGACGCGGCGGTGGTCCAGGTAGCCGAGGCAGGGCAGGTGGGCCAGCACGAGAGCGGGGTAGTCCTGGCTGCTGACGGGGTTGTTGGCCAGGCTGAGGCTCGCCAGGCTCTTAAGGTGACGAAGAGTCCACACCTGCAAGAGTAGTAGTAGTAGTAATAGTAATAGTAGTAGTAGTAGTAGTAACAGAAAGCTGCTCTCTCTCTCTCTCTCTCTCTCTCTCTCTCTCTCTCTCTCTCTCTGAAACAATTACTAACTCACGTATTCTAAGTCCTACAAGAAACACAGCCACAGAATCACAACACATACACATCAGATAGTCTACCATAGCAATTTTATTTTACTTTTACCTACAAGTGATAAAAACACATATCACAAATACATAGACTATCATAAGAACTTTACCAATAGTCATAACAGAAACACGAACTAACCAGAAACGTATGGATAACAGGCCTGCTACAAACACTTCCAAGCTATCTTTATACGAGAGGCAGAGGAATCACTAACGTCGGAGAGGTGTGTGAGGCGGTTATTGGCGAGCGTGAGAACCTGAAGGCGGGTGAGAGGCTGTAGGGCGCCCTTTTCCAGACGCTCCAGCCGGTTGTTGTGTAAGGCGAGGACCTCCAGACGACGCAGGGCCCCGATACCGCTGAGACGTTTGATCTGACGGGGTAGAGAGCGAGGAAATCAGGGTTAGGTATGTCCATGATTGTTGTGAGAGATTGGGAAAGAATGGGAGGAAGGGTTTGTAAGTAATGGTAGTTATAGTAGTGGTAGTGGTTGTAGAAGCGGTGATAGTAGTGGTAGAAGTAGTAATTTGTTATTGTTGTTGTAATAATAATAGTACGTAGTAGGTGCTATAGTATATATTAGTAAGAATTATTATCATTTTATTATTTTCATTATTATCATCACTATCAGTATTGTTCCTCCTCCTCCTATACTACTACTACTACTACTACTACTACTACTACTACTACTACTACTACTGCCACCACTACTACCATTACCACCACCACCTCCCGCCTCCCGACCACACACCTGGCACTCACCTGGTTGAAGGATAGGTCGAGCCAGGTGAGACACGGCAGGCGGTCAATCCCCGAGGAGGAAGTGAGGTAGTTGTTGCTCACCTCCAGCCGCGTCAGCCTCTCCAGCAGCCACACGAGCTCCAGACTGCCCAGCCCTGACACACACACGTAAGTAAGTAAATAAGGTAAGTAAGTTAAGTAAGTAAGAAAATAAGTAAGCTATTATTTTCAGCTACTCAGAATTATTATTATTATTATTATTATTAGTAGTAGTAGTAGTAGTAGTAGTAGTAGGAGGAGGAGGAGGAGGAGTTGTTGTTGTTGTTGTTGTTGTTGTTGTTGTTGTAGCAGTAACATCAGGGAGAGAGAGAGAGAGAGAGAGAGAGAGAGAGAGAGAGAGAGAGAGAGAGAGAGAGAGAGATATTAGGGTTACAGCTGTGGCGATGACTAACCACCTGAGTGTAATTTTATTCTTATTTCACACACACACACACACACACACACACACACACACAGGACTCGTTTCAAGGTTGCAGAGGAGGAAAAAAATGTTGTTTGGTGATTGCAATAGTGATGATAGTGATGCTGATAGTGATGCTGGTGGTGGTGGTGATGGTGGTGAATAGGCTGAATAAGTTATAAGTGGGATATGAATGTCAACTAGAACACAAAAAAAAAAAAAAAGAAATAACCTAGTTGCTGTGTTCTGTCCCTTCTCTTGTAACTTGACCCACACGCACACACAGAGAGAGAGAGAGAGAGAGAGAGAGAGAGAGAGAGAGAGAGAGAGAGAGAGAGAGAGAGAGAGAGAGAGGGGGGCTGGAGTAGAATTATTATGAGGTTGTATATATAAGGTCAGGACTGAATTAAGGCTTGTAGAAGAGTAAGGAAGCATAAATGGTAGAGGTGGAGGAGGAGGAGGAGGAGATGAAAGAGATGGACATTGTGTTGAGGAGAGGATGAATGTTTTAAAAGGAGCATACCAGAGACAAAGAAAATAGCTGTTGTTGTTTTTGCTGTTGCTGTTATTCGTCTTCATCTTCTTTTTCTTCCTCTTTTTCTTCTTCTTTTATTTCTTTGTCTTCTTCAACTTATTCTTTGTCTTCTTTTCTCTTCTTCTCCTCCTTCCTCCTCTTCTTCTCTTTTTTCTTTGTCTTCTTCTTTGTCTTCTTCTCCTCCTCTTCCTCCTCCTTCTTCTTATCTTCTTTGTCTTCTTTGTCTCCTTTGTCTTCTTTATCATCATCATCTTTTTCTTCTTTGACTTTTTCTTCTTCTTCTTCTTGCGTTCCCCATTTCCTTGCGGTCGCGCATAATATGTAATAAGAATCTGCTATCTTCCTCGGTTCATTATATTTTTGACATCCCGTTTTTCGTTTCCCGGAGATGGCGGTTCCGTTGCGAGATGTAATTTCACCCTAAGTCATTTTCTTCTTTAATTAATGCGTAAGAAAAGTTTCCGTGTTACCAGTTTTTCGCGGAACAATATAATTCCCTTACGTCATTGCAACTGAATGCGTGCGTGTAATCCCAGTGATCCGCTGTACACACTCCTAGGATCATATTCTTAAACACTTCTGCTCCCAACCTCACGTATCTGACAAGGCTTTCCTAGGAGTTTACGGGCATATCCAGGGGTAATTTTATGACCCTTCTGGTAGTTTGACCTTTTTCCTGCACCATGAACCTAAAAAGAACATTCCTCAGAAACCGACTGATCTCCATTTCGGCCTTTGAAAATAATAGACGTGGTAGGTGGAAGCGTTTGACCATGCCGCCCTATAACCTTGCCATGTGCCTTCCTCGGCAGGCTTTGTAGCTACTCTGATAATATTCTCAGTGTTGCATCAAGGAACTAAATCATTGTTATCTTAGAGGAAACGCTGACGCTAATGTTATTTTGTATTTTATTATCTCTATGAATCAAAACACACGGAACTATCTATTATATCAGCGAAGTTGCATCATCTTGTATATGCATGTAAGCTATTTGATAGAAGAGAGAGAGAGAGAGAGAGAGAGAGAGAGAGAGAGAGAGAGAGAGAGAGAGTGTTACATACCGCCCTCTACTTAGCTATATGTCTCCCTTCCCCGCCCTAGTATCGCTCGAGCAGTGCCACAGTGAACATAAGTGGCTAGAGCGGCGCCAACACTCCACCCTGAGAGATACGCGCAGATAAGAGAGACCGGGAAAAACGCGCAGGTAAAAATAAGAAAAAGAGAAAACAGTAGATGGTTATATATTTGAACTTTGTGGACTGGAGGGCATTTTTTAAATTATGCAATCAGAATGAATGAAAATGTTTGTACTGATACCAGAAAATGCCTTCAAAATAGTTGATAAGAAAACAAACTATTAGAGTGGCGGGCATTTTTATAAAGTTATGCAGAGTGTTTGAAAATGTTTGTACTGATACTAGAAAATGCCTTCGAAATAGTAGATAAGAAAACAAACGAAGAAATAAGCGAATGAAGTGAAGTAGATGAAGTATATAGTGTGCAGTAGATGGTTATTTCAACTTTGCGAACGAGTTGATAGGAGGGCATTATAGTAATTACTTATGCAATCAGAGTGAATTTAACTGCTTGCACTGATACTTCCAGGAAAAAAAAATTCAAAATTGGAATAAACAAACGAATAGACGAAAAAAAGGAGTAAAATAGATGGTTGTTTTAGCATTGTGGATTAGTAAACAGAAAGAAATTTGGGTTTAGTGACGTAATAAGAGTTTATGGAAATGTTTGCACTGATACATACTTAAATAAAAATATAAAAAAACTCTTGCAAAATAGTAGATTAGAAGAAATTAGACGAATATAGACGAACGAAAGGAGTGAGGTAGATGATAATTTGAACTTTGCGGATTAGTATACAGAAATGTTTGCACTGATACATACTGAAATAAATAAAAACTCTTGCAAAATAGTAGGTTAGATGAAATTAGACGAATATAGACGAACGAAAGGAGTAAGGTAGATGATAATTTGAACTTTGCGGATTAGTATACAGAAAGGAATTTGGATTTAGGGACGCAATTAGTATATATAAAAATGTTTGAGAATATATCCGCTGAAAAACTCAAAATAATAAACTAGAAAAATAGATGAAGAGACGAACGAAAGAAGTAAAGTAGATGGTAATTATAGTACTATAATTTTATGAACTAATAGACATGAAGGAATTTGTATTTAGTTACGCAATGAGAATTAATGAATATGTAATGATGCAAACTGGAAAAAAACTGGAAAGTGGGCGAATAAACGAAAGAAATGAGAGAGAGAGAGAGAGAGAGAGAGAGAGAGAGAGAGAGAGAGAGAGAGAGAGAGAGAGAGTCACCCTTCTCTTATTTGCGTAGGCGTTTCCCTTGACTCTGGCCAATGACTAAACGTTTCGTCAGCTGTTATCTGCACCCTATCTGTTCCTGCGATAACACGCCATAGAGAGCAGTGAGCGATGGGTTGTCAGGGATTAGGAAAGGTTGACACTGTGAAGAGAGATAAGTAATGCGGTATAAAAAAAAAACAGGAAGGAAATAAAGATAGGAAAGAAAGGAAATGGGAGGAAAGAAGGAAATATATAAAAAAGGAAGAGAAAAGAAAGACAGGATTTGGTAAGATTGACACTGAGAAAGGAGATTATGAATGTGGTATACAAAAAAGGAAAGAGGAAGGAAATAAAGATAGGGAAGAAAGAAAGGGAATGGGAGAAAATAAGGAAATATGAAAAAAAGGAAGAGAAGAGAAAGACAGGATTAGTGAAGATTAACACTGAAAAGGAGAGTTTATGAAAGTGATATAAAAAAAAAAAAAAGGAGGGAGAGAGGATAATAAACAAAACAGGAAACGAACTATAGAAAAGGAAGGAAAGAACGTGAGAAAAAGAAAGAAAGAAGGAAAGATAAAATGAGGAAAGAGACAGGAAACAGAAAAGAAACAAGAGAAACGAATGAAATAGAGAGAAAGAGGGAGAAAAATAATAAAAGAAAGGAGGAGAAAGAAAAGAAAAAGATTAACAAAAGAATTAAGAAAACCCAAGGAGAGAGTAATGCTCCCTCAAAGTAACAGAAATAAAAAAAAGAAAAGGGAGAAATATTAAAATGCACAATAAATGAGAAAAAAACATGAACAACTTCCTAAGCAAAGATAGGAGACGAGCATGTAAGTATATTTAAAGAAAGGAAGATGAACTGCAAAGAAAGACAGACTAAGAAAAGAAGAAAAACGTTATTGTATATCCCCAAGCAGTTATGTAGCCAATACTTATCATCACTGAGGAATGTTATCTTATATCTTTCGTCTCCGGTCCAGAAATGTCACGTCAGGAGGCATTATAACACGCTCCTCAATATGTCACGTTAACCCAGCGATGTGAGGCTACTGTGCTTCTCGAGATTACCGCGGATTTTCCTTTCCTTGTCGCGCCCAATTTATACCTACGAAAGCTTTGCATATAACCAGTCAGGTGAGATTGGTGAGACTGCATTCCCGTGTGAGAGTCTGGGTGGGGGTGATTAAAATACCTTAAGTTGAATAAATGTTTGAGTTTAAGACCATCAGACCAAGAGAGAGAAGTGTTATATGATGCAATTGAAACTGTAAAGGGCTAATTTATATGAAAAGCAGGACTGTTGTGTGTTAGCAGCAAGATGTATAGAAGGTGCAAAATGAAGAAATGAAAAGTATAAGAGGTATAGGATCGTGTAAAGCTGTAGGCGAATCGAGGACTGTATAAAGAGGCTGATTGCACCAAGAGCATTCGATTCTAACCTTCATTGCTAAAGCCATCCATAACTCCACTGGCCATATTAGTAAAGGCTTATAGGGTAATAGGACACCTTTTGTAAGCGTGCTGTTGGAAAATACCCATTCAATACTCATGCTTCCCATCACGCAGCTTTCTACAGCTCTAAAGCGCATGTTAAAAAGGTTTAGGGTATCAAGGACACCTTTTGTAAGCGTGCTGTTGGAAAATACCCATTCAATCCATACTAACCCATTCTACCCATGACACGGCTCTCCACAGCTCCAAAGGGCATGGTAGAAAGGTTAAGGGTATCAGGACACTTTTTTGCGAGGGTGCTGTTGGAATATACCCATTCTATCCATTTAAACCCATTCTATAAACCCATTCTACCCATACTACATGCTTGTCTCCTGTCTCTGCTTATAGGAAGTTCATGTTTTTTTCTCTCATTTTTTGTGCATTTTCGTACTTTTCCTCTTTATTTATATCTATTACTTTGAGGGAACATTACTCTCTCCTTGGCTTTTCTTAGTTCTTTTGTTAATCTTTTTTTATTCTCTCTTCCTTTTATTATTTTTTCTCCCTCTTTCTCTCTATTTCATCATATAACCCTATTCGGCTGCCTTGAACGTGGAGTTATCTAGATGGTGTGTGCTAATCTTTGGCCTTGCATCAACCGTAAAACGTTCCCCAGCTGTGATGAACCTCGGCTGAAACACTTGTCAGGTGACCGTGTGGCGGCAACGATCTGACTTTTATTTTACTTATTTATTCGTTTATTGATTTAAAGGGTCATAGGGTCATTTTCTGTGGTCATAAGCAGCAGCAATACCATAGACGCTTTAATTTACTTCGTCTGTTTGTCTCTCTTTATCTGTCTGCCTCTGTCTGTGTATGTATGTCTGTGTCTGCCTGTCTGTGTGTCTTTCTGTATGTCTATCTGTGTGTCTGTGTATCTGTTTTCTTGTCTGTCTGTCCGTATATCTGTCTGTCTGTATGTATGTAGCCTACTCTCTCTCTCTCTCTCACCCACCTTTGAACTGCAGGGAGAGGGTGGGCACGTGGGCACAAGTCTCCCTGGCGTTAGCGTGCGTGATGGGGGGCAGCTGCGGGTGTTGGGCTCGCAGGGCCTCGCCGATGACTTCCAGGGTGAGGGGAGCCATCTGACCCCACTCCCTGCCCCTACTGACGCCCACATCGTCCTCATCGTCATCCTTCCCTTCCTTTCGCCTCCCTTCTCCTGCCCCCCAGTCACCCCCACCACGACGACCAGGGAGCTGTTGTTATTAGCATTAGTGTTAGTATTGGTATAAGTATTAGCATATATTATTATTAGTAGTAGTATTGGTATTAATATTAGTATTAGTATTGGTATTAGTGTTGGTATTAATATTAGTATCAGTATTGGTATTAGTATTGGTATTAGTATTAGTATTAGCATTGGTATTTGTATTAGTATTAGTATTTGTATTAGTATTGGTATTAGTATATTAGTATTGGTAGGCTATTAGTATTGGTATTAGTATTGGTATTAGTATTAGTATTGATATTAGTATTAGTATTGGTATTAGTATTAGTATTGGTATTAGTATTAGTATTGGTATTAGTATTAGTATTGGTATTAGTATTAGTATTGGTATTAGTATTAGTATTGGTATTAGTATTAGTATTGGTATTAGTATTAGTATTGGTATTAGTATTAGTATTGGTATTAGTATTAGTATTGGTATTACCTAGTATATTAGTATTGGTAGGCTATTAGTATTGGTATTAGTATTGGTATTAGTATTAGTATTGGTATTAGTATTAGTATTTGTATTAGTATTAGTATTGGTATTAGTATTAGTATTAGTATTGGTATTAGTATTGGTATTAGTATTAGTATTGGTATTAGTATTAGTATTGGTATTAGTATTAGTATTGGTATTAGTATTAGTATTGGTATTAGTATTAGTATTGGTAGGCTATTAGTATTGGTTTGGTATTGGTATTATTATTGGTATTAGTATTAGTATTGGTATTAGTATTAGTATTTGTATTAGTATTAGTATTGGTATTAGTATTAGTATTAGTATAGTAGTAGTAGTAGTAGTAGTAGTAGTAGTAGTAGCGAATCCATACACACGAACACACATATTACCGTAGATCTCAAGGTGGAAACAGTCGCCATCAAGCCACTGGACTCTTGACATAATTGCATGGCGCTTAACTTGTTCTTGTCCGCCTCCTTATCCTCCTCCGCCTCTTCCTCGTGGTGCGGGTATGATCTAGTGGGTGACTCTTCTCCATCGCTCTTCACGGCCCAGGTATAACTCATTGTAGAGCCTCACTGTTTTTGCCGCTTGCTGGAGAGAAGGGAAAGTGGAAACAGGTGGAAGTTGTGTTTGTTCGTGTTTACAGCGTCCCCGTTGCTATGGTTACTGTGAACATGTTATTTATATCAGTTTTGGTATTAGTATCAGTATTGGTATTAATATTAGTATTGGTATTAGGGTATTAGTATTAGTATTGGCATAGCATAGTAGTAGTAGTAGTAGTAGTAGTAGTAGTAGTAGTAGTAGTAGTAGTAGTAGTAGTAGTAGTAGTAGCAGTAGTAGTAGTAGTAGTAGTAGTAGCAAATCCATACACACGAACACTCATATTATCGTGTGTGTAAAACGTGTGCATTTATCTATTCACAGGGGATGTGTTCAAAATTCGGCGGTTAGATAATATAATGTTATCAGAAGAAGTCATACAACCCTTTATCTCGTGATTCAACGATGCTTGGTAAATATGTCCTTCGATTGCAACAGGTAGGCTACATGAGGTCAGTAGTAGTAGTAGCAACACCTATAAATGCGTAGGCTGGTTCTAGCACCGGTAAGTCTCTATAATAAAGAAATGTCTGAAGTATGAAGTGCAACGAATTGTGGAAAAAACTAATGAGAGATTTGGCAGGTCCTCGATCTCTCATTAGGGAGTGGGACAAGGGTAGCTACTGGTTCCAACACTCCAACATCGTAAATTCTCTACAATAAACATATATCTGAGGTGTAAAGTGCCTAAAACCGCGGTAAAACATGATGAAAGACCTTTTTTTGGCAGCACTCTCATTAGAGGGTGGGACAAGAGTAAACAAGGTTCCAGCGATGTGAAATCCCTATAATTACCGACTGTTTGAAGTATAAGGTGCATCAAACTGTGGTAAAACATGCTGAGAGATCCTTTTTTGGCAGGTAATCTCTCATTAGGGGGCGGGACGGGCTGAATGACATCACGCAGGATGACGTCACGGAAGCGAACGATGACGTCACGCAAAATGTCGTTCTTCGGAGGGAACGTCTTCGCCACACCCGTTGGCCAGAAAATAGGTAAATATGACCCTTTTTTACCCTTTTTCCGTCCTAATGAACTGCTCTAAGGGTTTATGAAGGCACTGAGAAGGCTGGGAAGGTTAAAAATGGGCTCGGGAAGGGCTAAAAAGGGTGAAATGAGTGTTTAGAAAGTGATACGTCAGCTGGGTGTCGTCTGCTGGGAAATATTTTGTCCTTTTTTGCTTTTCTGGCTCACTGGGAGGTTGTCATGTGTTGGTTCAGTGTGTTATGTGTGCTGTGTGTCCTGTTACGTGGTGTGGGTTGAAAGGGGAAGGGGTGAGAATGTGGCTTGTAGTGTTACGGGAAAGATTTCAATATGTGCTATTTTTTATTTGATTATTATTATCATTATCCTCTTCACTCTATTCTCTACTCTCTCTATTCTTCCTATTTTATTATTATTATCCTCTTCACTCCATTCTCCTCTTCCTCTATTCTCTACTCTATTTTTTATTACGTATTCTCTTCGCTATATATTCTCTACTATCTACTCTCTTTATTCTCTCTATTCTATTATTATTATTCTCTGGTTCACTTTTTCTCCCTTCATCTCTCTCTCTCTCTTTGGTTCACTTTCCCACTATCTCTCTTTTCTCCATTCTCTTTTTTTTTTATTCTTCACTGGTCCACTTTCTCTCTCGTTCCAGTCACGCATTTGGTGGTGGTGTTGAGATTGGTGGTTAGTGGTGTTGTGGGTGGTGGTGAGGGAGAATAATAGTGGTGATGGTGGTGATGGTGTTGATTTAGTAGTAGTAGTGGTGTTGGTGTGTTCGTGGTGGTGTTGATACGGTATAGTTGTGGTGGTTGTAATCGTATTCTAAGGTGGTGGTGATAGTGTGGTAGGGAAGGTGGTGGAGGTGGTGGTGTTGTATCGTAGTGGAGTCGTGGTGGTGATGGTGGTTATAGTAGGAGAGGTGATGTGCTCTGGTTGTGGTGGTGGTGGTGGTGGTAGTCATGTGATAGTTCGTCACGGCTAAGAGCACGAGAGATATTGCCTTCCCAACAGCACTATATTTGTAAGGGCGGTGATAGATAAGGTGTAGTGTAGAACCTGGTGGTGGTGGTGAAGGTGGTGGTGGTGGTGGTGATGATGTGATAATCTTTAATAGTAGACACAGCAGCACTATATTTGTATGGGCGGTGATAGATAAGGTGTAGTGTAGAACCTGGTGGTGGTGGTGAAGGTGGTGGTGGTGGTGGTGATGATGTGATAATCTTTAATAGTAGACACAGCAGCACTATATTTGTAAGGGCAGTGATAGATAAGGTGGTTGTGTGGTTGTCGTGTGATTGTAATAGTGGACACAGCAGTACTATTTGTAAGGGCAGTGATGGATAGGCCTAAGGTGTAGTGTAGAACCTGGTGGTGGTGGTGAAGGTGGAGGTTATGCAATAATCTGTAGTAGTGTGTAATGCCAGGAGGTTAATTTAAGTATGGAATGTACACAGGACTTATTTGTAGGTTAGGCAATCAGTTAGGCATAGATCCATTACATAAACCCTAATTCTTGGTCTTGCTTTGGTAATTAAGGGAAGTAAGAGGTAAAAGGTTGATTTTCCTTAGATTCACCCTGACATTCTTATCTTGTCTTCATGCTCCATCTTCCACCAGTCCTCAGTTTTATATCTTCATGTTTGAGTCTCTAGTAACTTTAAACTACTCATGATAGAACTGCTTCCTGCTTTTTTTTATTTTTTTTATCTATATATATGTTTTTTTGCTTGATAGGTTTTGTTTAGTGCGTGCAGTAATCCAAGACATGTTTGGAGGTCACAGATTAGGAAATGGTTTGTCCTCGTTATTTGAAGTTTCATCACCTCACTTCATAGTATCAGAGAGAGAGAGAGAGAGAGAGAGAGAGAGAGAGAGAGATGTTCTATGATGAATTGAGACACATAGGAACACAGATTTTGCAGGAAAGAATGGCTGAAAACAGTCGTATGTTATTATTATTATTATTATTATAAGTATTGATGTAACTATGATGCTGATGACAGTAGAGAGAAACCAGGAGTATGAGAAATATTATCTTTTGAAATGAAAACCTGATATTTGTGGAGCTAATGGTTTTGAGGACAGCTATGTGAGGTGGTAGGGGAAGGTGGTATTTGTGAAAACTGCTGCAAAGACAGAAATATAGTTAGTATGTAACTCAGTGCTGTGCTTTTTTTCCGTGTGTGTGTGTGCTCACACTTCACGCATGCATGGTTGGATGCTTGAGCAGTGGTGTGAGGGAAAGTTGTCACGCTCTTGAAGGACACACACACACACAGTAGGAAGTGTCAGTCTCTAACCGGTGCACACAGGAACCAACGAAAAGTGTACATTCCTGCAAGCCAGTGTTCCTATCCCATCATCACCATGCCCCCATCACTTGTTGCCCAGAAAATAGGTGGGTTTTCACACACACACACACACACACACACACACACACACACACACACACACACACACATATTTTGATTGCTAGCTGCTGTATTTCCCTTATTCATACACTTCCCACATCCTTTTAGAAATGGTAAGTCATGATCCATTGCTAATTTAGACATGTCAGTGTAATACCGTCCTATTGTCTATGAAATTTATATATTTAAGGCATTCACTCTCCCTTTTTGAAGTAAGTAATGTGTGTTCCGCCTTCACTCCCTAGAGCAGGCCACATGGGAGACCCTTCCCTCGGAGGACTGGGGCCTGAACCTGGAGGTGTGCGACCTGGTCAACGAGTCCGAGGATGGGCCGCGCGATGCCATCAAGGCCATCAGGAAGCGGCTCACCACCCAGCCCAAGAACTACACAGTGGTCATGTACACCTTAACTGTATGTACACGGACTTGGGGAGGTGCATATGTAGTAATCTTACGAGTTCTTTTTTCCTACCTGACATTACTTATGTTAGATTAGTCTTCTTACAGCTCAGTAGATGAAAGAGTAATGCATGATTTTGTTATGCTGTTAAATGAAAATACTTTGCCATTAGTTGGAAGTTAATACCCTGAGTACATTTTTCTTTAGCTAAGTGTGTGTTTTATGCATAAAAGAAACTGTGGATCAGGATCTTTACACCAGAACGATAGATATATTCTCTGAAATATTTAATATGCACAAGAGATATGAAATAGTTTAGGTAATGATGAAAAGGTATTAGTTATCATGAAAACTTAAAAGTTCTTCCAAGAGATAAGGAAGGCAATCTCGAGTTATGTTCAAGTATATTCATAAGACAACCCAAGGAAGTTAAATGGCCCATATCTTCCCACAGGTACTGGAGGCCTGTGTGAAGAACTGTGGCAAAAGGTTCCATATCCATGCCTGCAGTAAGGACTTTGTGCAAGAGCTGGTGAAGCTGATTGGTATGTATTGCAGACCTTACCTAACCAAAGACCAGATTAGATTAGTTCTCTGTGGGCCATAATAGATTGGGATGTCGGTTTGAGATTCATTTGTTGTATATAAATGAAAAATAAGACTCAGTTGGGATAATAATTTGCAAGGGTTTCCTCCCTCCTTGGTATCTTTAACGATCTACATCTTATCTCTCCTCTCGTTTCATTAATCCTTCCACTTTAATCTTCCTCTCTTATCTTACTCTGTCTTTAAACCTTTCCCATTCATTATTTCATCCCTCATCCTCTCCTCTCCTCTCCTTTTGCCCTGTCATTCTCTACCATTTCTCTTAATTGTCACTTCCTTTCTCTTTCCTTATCTTAACACTCGATCTTCTCGCATTAACTTTCGTTTATCTTACTTCCCTTCCTGTGCACTCCTCCCCCTGGCACTCTAAATCCTCCTCCTTTTACTCTCCGGCGCCATATGACCCAGATGTTGCGGCGCCAAGACACGACGAACACATAATCAATCAATCCTTTTACCCTGCCTTCATTCACCAGGCCCCAAGAATGAGCCGCCCCCAGCTGTTCAGGAAAAGGTGTTGTCTCTCATCCAGGCTTGGGCCGATGCCTTCAGACACCAACCAGAACTGTCGGGTGTCAGCCAGGTGGGTGTCCTAAAGTTCCGTCTCTCCTGTTTAGAATCACTGCATGTGTGTTATCTAGAATTATGTTTGATTCCAGGCGTCACACCCAGGTTAGGTATTTACTCAGCTATATATATGAAAAACTAAGCAACAAAAAGTTTTTTTTTTTTTTTTCGGAAATAGAGGACAAAAGTATGAGACCTTATTTAAATAGGATTTCAAGAGTACAATATTTGTCAAGGAAAGGTCCAGTAAATAGTCATAAATGTATATTGTGTGTGTTTGTTGTGTGTAAGTAATGCATACGTGTGAGAGATGTGGGATGCTGGGAAGGGAGTGGAGAGTTTGTATGGAACATGAGGAAGCATGTGGATAGTGTAGAGGTGTTGCAGGACCTTTGTCTTGTTGCAGGTGTATGCTGAGCTGAAGCATAAGGGAGTTGAGTTCCCAGCCACCAACCTGGAGACCATGGCCCCCATCATCACACCCCAGAGGGTATGTGGCACTGCCCTTGAGGTGCCCTTTGTCTGATGGAGGCTGAGGCAGTAAGAAAGGAATGTCTCAAATACCTGACTCTATACTGTTGGATATCTGTCTGTACTCTGGATTTCTGTTTTGGGAGTTTAGAGTATTGCCCTGAGTCCTCAGAGTAAGAACAATGAAAGCACAGCCCTCCCCTTGTCACACAGACCTCGGCTGCTCCAGAACCCCGACCCATCTCACGGCCCCCGACTGCCAGTACTGGGGGAAGCGTGCTGGCCACCTCGCCCCGACGGCAGGCCCCACACCACCCTGCTCCACCTGCCCCAACCTCACCCGCTGCCCCGGCTGCATTAACAGCTGAGCAACGGGCCAAATTACACAGTGAGTTGGACGTGGTTGAGTCCAATGCAAAGGTGTTAGCTGAGATGTTGACCGAACTGAGCCCCGGCAAGGAACACCAGGAGGACCTACAGCTGCTGCAGGTGGGTGTGGATGGATTTGTTTGCATGCCTGTCTGTCTGTCTGTCTATATCTATCTATCTGTCTACCTGTCTACCTGTCTTTTTTTCAGTAGGCAATTACAGTTCTTCCAATTTTTCATTATCCACTTACATTAGCCAGGACTGATCTTTTTTTATGTGTGTTGGGGTTAGTGCATTTACATTTTACAACAGGGAAGTAGTTAGTAAATGTCTGTCTGTTTACATTCACTTGTAGGAACTTCACGCCACTTGTCGGGCCATGCAGCAGAGGGTAGTTGAGCTGGTGGGCCGGGTCAACGATGACCTGCTGACCGCTGACCTCCTCAGGATAAACGACAACCTCAACAACCTCTTTATCAGGTGAGACTCCCACTGCACAAGCATTTCACCACACCAGTCACATGCATCATCATTTTAATGCTCCTTGACAACTTATAATTTTTGCCGAGTTTCATGAATTTTGATGAGTCTGACAGTGCTTTACTTTTATTTTTTTTGCCTCTGTCGTTAAACTGAGGTCATCTTTAATCTGTCCGCTGCGATTGGAACGGATTTGGCTCACTGGTAGCCTGGTAACTTATAGTCCCAGGTCTTTCTCTGCCTCTGTGGTGGATAGTGGAGTTTGGTATGCTGGATTTCCCCTCTCAAGGTGCATGACTTAACATTTTTCTTTATCGAATTGTAGCAGCTAGTTTTTGCTCCATTCCTGTAGCTTGGTGAGGTCTTCTTGTTGGAAACCCGCAGTCAAGGAGTTGGTGTATAGCTCAGTATGTGTATGCTCTCCTCACCCCCCCTCAGGTATGACCGCTACATGGGCAAGGTGAAGAGTGCTGGCAGCCCCAGTAAAGCTGCTCCCCAGACTCAGCCAGCCATACCTCCTCCCCAGCGGCCCCCACAGCAGACCCCAGAAGTGTCGCTAATTGACCTGGCTGATGACCCTCCCTCGGCACAGCTGGCCTCCCTCAGTAAGACATAACACACCTTGATATCACCATTATACAATAAACCACCTGTTGCAGCATTCAGTAACTTGCAGCTTGGAATCATTCATTTGGTCGACAGTACAGTAGGCCTACCGTTCAGCAGCTTGGGATTATAGGTTATTTTCTGGCATATTTATTATCTTTATTGGACAACATGCAGGAATGATGTTTTGTAAATGATGTGAATAATGTAATTTATGCTATTGGTGTCTGGATATCATTTATTTGAAAGTTCTTGGACTTAACCTAACCTATTGGAAATACAATTTTTGTTACTTAAAACTTTTTAATTAATAGTTATATTTACCAAAATTGGTTTGTTTATTAGTACAAATACATGTGTGAAAAATTTGAAAATTCCTGAAAATTCCCAAAATTCCCAGGCCCTGAAAATTTTACCTCTTCCTTCCAGCTGTGGCTGCCTCCCCTCAGAAGGCCAAGAAAAATGAGGATGCCGACTTTGACATGTTTGCCCAGTCCCGGACGGCCACCTGTGAAAACACACGGACAAGGTACTGCTCAGACAGTTTTCTTGCATTTCTCTTCTTGATGATGTGATACTGTAATTACATTTTTTTTGTCTTCACACATGTGAGCTTTCTTTCTTCTGTTTTTTACAGGCAACTACTTCAACTTAATACAGAAGCTCAATTTTATGTGGCTCAGTTGTAATTAATGAAGGTATTTGCTTATTATATAACCTGTCCTGAGGTGAAGTAGTTTTCTTTCACACTTTTCTTTCCACAGCAACAACGCTAACCAGGAAAGCAGTGAAACAGACGTGCCCTCCTTGGCCCCAGTCGCTCCATCACGGCCTAACGCTGTAAGTATCTGGACTTGCCCTCCCTCCATTGCCTGGCATCCATCCTCTTAATGCAACCTAAGCAACCATGTTTCATAGAAGCCCTACTCACATCCTGGTTTTGTCCTGAAAATTCATGTAAGGTTTCAGATAAGGTTTATAGTGTGCAGTCTTTCATTCTCATCTAGATCTCTCTATACCCAGGTGATGATAACATTGATAGGTCAGGAAAGGCTGGGATGATTTGTTTTCTCGTTACAGAAACTTCAACCAAAATATACAATCAAGCAAGTATTCGTTGGCTGTGCTTGTGTCTGCATATGCATAGCAAATGATTACTGGATTTTTGGTGCATAACAGCAGATTTTTATTCAGTACTCTAAAACACCTTGAATGCTGTTCGTTAAAAGTACATGTTTACTCCATGTTTACAAGTCACATCACCAAAGGTGGGGCCAAGGCTGTGTGTTAGTTTATATGATGACTTTTTGTCGACTGCTGCAGTACCTGGGAGTTTTATCTACACACTTCCTGATTCAAATAGTTTCTTGAATGATAGATATGTTTTTGTTGTTGTAATGAAGAGCAATGAATAATTTTGGCTCTACCAAATTTGATTTTGATTAGGTAAATTATCCAGAGGGAAGACTTGAGATGCCTTCATTTACAGTGTTAGCATTTGGCTGAACACATGCTGCTGCCCGCTTACATCAGGTGAACACATGGGATCATCATAGTTTTCCTTAATTAACCCATGCCAGCGTACAGTAATCTGTTGCTTTCGAAGTGATGGACACCTGTGCCAACAAGTGTTTGCATTATCTGTGCAGCTTCTCTGGCTCCTACACAGCAGGGTGACCACTCTTGGGAATCAGACAAAAAATATCACATTATACAGCACAATAAGATATACATTATTGCAAATAATATTTTAAAGTAGTTTTGAACATATACATGTATCAGCTTCTATTATAAGAGCATTTTCATATGTACTTGAAAAAAACATTTTATGTGGAACTTACGCCGATTATATTATGAGGAAGACCATAGTTGCATGATGAGCCCTTACTGAATTTTCACTTGATCCCGTGTGGCATGACAAATTATATATTTAGAACCTATTTGCTTTTTGGGCCTGCTCATGAAGAAAGTGTGAACATTGTCTTTGTCCATCATTGCCTTGAAGGGGAGTGTTACCCTATCCTTTCATACACTCCATTTCTTGTAGTTCCCTAAATTTTTTGCCCCATATTGTGATGTGCATTAAGCAGGAGTATGTATTATGCGCCAGGAAATGTGGCAGGGTAAGGAAGGTAATATTGCTATATATCCAACTCAGATATAGAGATATATATATATATATATATATATATATATATATATATATATATATATATATATATATATATAGATATATATATATATATATATATATATATATATATATATATATATATATATATATATATATATATATATATATATATATATATATATATATATATATATATATATATATATATATATATATATATATATATATATATATATATATATATATATATATATATATATATATATATATATATATATATATATATATATATATATATATATATATATATATATATATATATATATATATATATATATATATACACAATATGTAAAGTTACGTTGTTTGCATCTTGGGATATCACAGTTCACCTGCACCAATGTTTGCACACATTTTCATTTTTGTTATTATTTGATTTTATTACCAGTAGTATTCTCCCCACCACTTATTTTCTATCACCGAGTTTGACCTGTGACATGTTCTACGAAAGATGCCACTTGACAAGACACACACACACACACACACACACACACACACACACACACACACATGGAACAGCTTGTGGAAGAGGTGGTGGAGGCAAACAGTGTCCAACAAATGAAGGAAAGGCTGGATAAATGTAGATATGGAGACGGGACTATTAGAGCTTAGCTCGGGCCCGTCGACAGAGTGTTGGCGCTGCATTCAGGGGGACGCGAGTTCAATCCCTGCCCAGTGCCACCAAGCTAGGATTTTTCAGCCGCCGCCAAGTGGCTTAAAACTACCCACATGCTGTCCAGAAGACCACCTATCAACCCGGACTCTAGATTCTAGGATTAAAAATGAGCTCCGGGAGGGCAGCATGAGCCAGTGCAAGATGGCGCCACTATAAACATTCGCCTATGCCAGAACGGGCTGGGCCGACTGTCAGGCCCCACCGGGAAGAAGCCTTGGGTCGACAATCAGGCCCCACCGGGAAGAAGCCTTGGGTCGACAATCAGGCCCCACCGGGAAGAAGCCTTGGGTCGACAATCAGGCCCCACCGGGAAGAAGCCTACCGGTGCAATAGGCCGCAACGTAAAAAAAAAAAAAAAAAAAAAAAAGGTAAATACAAATAAGTAAATACACACACACACACACACACACACTTACATACACACACACACACACACACACACACACACACACACACACACACACACAGGAAGGAAGAAAGGAAGGAAATGAACAATTGTTTGAAAGAGAAGCTTACTGATTTATTTTCTTTTGCCGTTGTTTTCTTGGTCGTGTTGGAGGCTCAGGAAGCTCTGTGGGTAAGGAGAAAGAAAAAAGGCAACATTTGTTTTGACTAATTCCATAGATGTCATGATTGGCTTCAGGGCAGCCTCACATATATATACTTTGACGTGTATGCTCTTACTCTGGCAAAGCCCTCAAGTCATCTTGCATACATAAATGGGGCATTGTATCACTAGTGCTAATTTGCATGTTGTATACTAATTCTTGTTGTCCACTTTGGTGTTTGAAAATGACATTATCCATTGTTACAAGTTTCTAAGTGACTTGTTCGATATATAATCATAGGGGTGCATTTTTTGGTGAAATTTATTGGGAATAGACAGCAGGAAAATTATATGCTTGCAACCTGAATTGAGGGAACCCTGCTTTTGCCAGGCATGAAAGATCTTGCAGTGACCAGCTGTGACATAATGCTCTGCTGCCTCCATGCTTAAGTTAGTATTTGTAATTTAGGAGCAAATGCTCTAGCCTTACTGAGTAATTTTAACCTCTACTAGATGATCATTTGACCCTTTTAAATCCACCAGCACCAAGAGCTGCTAACAGAAGGACAGAGACAAAAACCTTGACTTTCCACTGTACTGAGACACCAATGACCCATTTAAGTGAAGCACCTTAGATTCCTTATTTCTATCACTCATGTGTTAGAATATATTTTAACTCGAGGTGTAATAATGTATGTAGCTGGTGCTGGTGCAGGGAGGTTGTGTGTTTGTAGACGGCCTCTTATGCTGCCAATGGGACGCACTGTGAAGCCAAAACATGACCTAGGTACCACATGCCAACAGAAAAATAAACATTTATAAAAGCACTGAAAGCAGCACAGTGATAAACTCTGTGAAGTGTCTTGTAACTTAGTTCGTAATAGGAAACTACTACTCCACAGAGATATAGTTCAATAGATAGAAATTTGTGTTGTAGTGACAACATAAAGCACTAGTAAAACTAAAGAAATAAAGTAAATTTACAAATATTTAAAGGAAAGATATACGGATGTGCAACACAGTTACCTCTTGCAGCACCACCTTGGAGATGTTCAACAAGCAGATGAAGTGTGTATTATAACCAACCCTTCGGAATCTTTGTTGATAAAAAGTTCCATTTGGTAATGGAGGTTGAGGAAGGGTGATGAGAACAGCTCCAGAGTGGGCAAACTTGCACTATGCCATAATGCAAACAACACAATTACTGTATATAAAATAGCAGTTGTTTGCAATTAGCCTTTCAAGATTGTCTCATCCGTCCCAGCGTACAACATACTGCTGCCCAAGAGCCCCAAGTACCCCAGTCATCAATTATTAATCTTAGGATTCGTAATTTCCCAAGACGGCAGGTCTTGAGCAGCCATAAGAGTATTTCCAGAGGCTTTCCCATGCCCTGCCCTGGCACATGACAGTCCAGTGTGTTGTTGTAGAGCTGTCTCTTAACACATTTACAACCTACTTGCCTTTTGCCTGATTGTTGAGCACAGTCTAGATGCATGCATGTTTGTATAGTTTGTAACACGGTCCAGAGTTTTAGTCAGCAGTGTTTTCTATGCCATTATATTGGAATTTTAGTCACTTTCACTAGATTAAATGTACAGCTCATATTGCTTCTGAAAGTATAATCACAGATATTCAATGAGAAATTTTTTTGTCATAATTGTTATACAGTGTTTTTTCCCTCCCCAAAGATTTATTTTCTTAACTTTCACTCACCTGCCAAATGTTAGCACTGCAACCCCATAACACTAAGGCCAAATGTTACTGTCTTGTTTTCTGAATCCCTCGGCTAATGTGGTGCTTTTTGTGTGTGTATGTTTTTTCAGCAACAGAAAGACAGTGACTTTGACGAGATGGAGGCCTGGCTGAATGAACAAGTAAGTAGTTCACTTCACATCACCCTGCTATCCCTTTTTACTCTTCCCCTCCAAACCTTCTTTGAGAGGTCAGGAAAAGCTAGCAAGACACTCCCTGCCTTGCTACTGACTTGTTTGTGTGAAGCATGACATGGCCGATTAGATGACATCGTTGTATCTGGATTGTTTGGCTGTTGTTATTTATTTTTTATTTCACGCCCACAAGCTTGTATCACCGATGTGTCCAGTAGAGCTTATCACTCCTTTATGTTGCTTATCACTTGGTTTGGATCCCAACACTTAAATGGCACTCAAATACATTGCATATAATTAGATGTGTCATTCATTTTGGCATATATATTCAAGAGCCACAGACATAGCCTAATACTGTAGGCCTACTTGTATGATTGACCCAGTAATGCCTCCAAAGTTGCAGCCGTGAGGAGGAAATACTGACCGGTAAGATGTTGGAAACATTGTCCACTCTGAAAGTGGTTCAATAATGGGCCATTCCTTGTAAATATTATTTTGTCTCAATGAACATCCATGTTTTCAAATAAGTTGTTACATTTTGGTCCTCTGAGTATGACCACCCACTAACTGATAAACAATTTGTGATAGAGGACTCGGAAAGACTAAGAAAATATTAGCTTAGGCAGTGTCTGTCTGTGTGTGAGAGAGAGAGAGAGAGAGAGAGAGAGAGAGAGAGAGAGAGAGAGAGAGAGAGAGAGAGAGAGAGAGAGAGAGAGAGAGAGAGAGAGAGAGAGAGAGAGAGAGAGAGAGAGAGAGAGAGAGAGAGAGAGAGAGAGAGAGAGAGAGAGAGAGAGAGAGAGAGAGAGAGAGAGAGAGAGAGAGAGAGAGAGAGAGAGAGAGAGAGAGAGAGAGAGAGAGAGAGAGAGAGAGAGAGAGAGAGAGAGAGAGAGAGAGAGAGAGAGAGAGAGAGAGAGAGAGAGAGAGAGAGAGAGAGAGAGAGAGAGAGAGAGAGAGAGAGAGAGAGAGAACTTATTTCAATTTAGGGAGACAGTTGAAAGCAATAAGTACTTTTACATTTACTGTTGTGTTTTTTTATGTCTTTCATGATAGATTAATCTGGGGAGGCTATATAAGTGCAGGCTTCTTGGCTGCAAAGGTATTAATTATACCAAAAAGGTGTCTCCCTGAAGATACAGTTTGTAGATCAACTCTTCAAACACTTCCTAAATTTTTTATTAGGTATGCTTCATGGATAAACTTTTAGGCCACTGCATATAAAACTCAGTTATCTAGTCAGTCATAAAGGTTCAGGATGGCTTACTAAGTGCTTCCTCTTTTTCCCAGCCTGTGCCAGCACCGCGGGAGGAGACTATATCCTCCTCAGAATTTGACAGGTTCTTGGAGGAGCGTGCAGCAGCAGCAGACGCTCTGCCAACCATCACCGCTGCCACTGGGTCCTCTGGCCCGAGGCAGCGCACTCTAGCCCGAGATGACAAGGACACCAATCAGATGTTTGCACTCTGAGGTCCTAAATGTCTTGCCTGACCCATCCTGCCTCTGGGAGCTGGGCTCATCCCAAGGCAGGCTGCACTTTGTCCTTCCTGTAGCAAGGACGGAATTTGTTGTGAGTCTGGTACAGTCATTCCAGGCCACCAGGGCCTCTTGGAACCCGTGGCTGTTCTGCACCTCAGTCGGTGTGTTATGTGATGTCTTCTCATCCATTTCTTCATTTCTGGTGTGCTGGCTGTTGAGGTGCATTTAGCCACTGGGATGTGTCCATGAAATGTTATGAATAACTGACGTACAAGGTTGAGGCTCGTCGCTGCGTGTCTCAGAGTGCACGGCGGCATGGCAGGCCGCCACCTTGTGCACCCTAATATTCCTTATACCTTAGTAAGTTTATTTAACTTGTTTGATACACTTTTAAGATATTTTAAATATAGTTCAGCATCAATTTAAATATTCTTCCACTTTCTAAGTTAAGTTATGTAACAGCTTGTGTATACTTTGCAGTTTCAACAATTATTCATGTTTGATTTAAAAATTAAGATTTTTATATGTGTGGTTTTATGCACACAAACACATAGAACCCCATGAGCATAGCTCATTTCCTGTATATCACAGCTTGGTATATACAACTTGGTATATACCCACACAATATATATATATATATATATATATATATATATATATATATATATATATATATATATATATATATATATATATATATATATATATATATACACACACACACACACACACTATTTTTCGGCGTATGACTCACTTCTGAAGAGAAAAAACGGTCTCAAAACTACCCTGCATCCTATACACTGAAGGTGAAAACAAATTTGACTCCCTGTGCCTACCTTACCTTGTATAGCGAGGACTAGTGTGATCAACCTTTAGTGGGCGGTCCCACTCAGAAGGGAAGGTGGCTGGGGGCAGGGTGGCATCATTGGAAGGAGAGGTGGACGAGGGGCAGAGCACCATGTAATAGCCTTCACTACTCATTACAGTAACACTGTACAACTTTGTAGCCTCGGCACAATAAGCCACAACATTAGCCCTGATTAATAATTTTGTCTTAACACTCCCAGTTTTGTTCCAGGTAACAGGATAATAAGGTATCTCTACCCTACAGACTGTTACCAGAATGTGTTTGGGCTGGACTACAAATTTAAAGCCTTGTAACTTTTGCATCAATAAACTTTCAATCAAGAATTACTCATTGAAAAGAACTTGATAAAGACACCTGTGCTGCACTCTGTGTTGGGCCTTACTCTAATTATAGTTGATGAATTCATTGTAAAGTATGCAGAGGAATAATTAAAGATTATGCTGATGTTGAACAATTAAGAAATTAAAAGCTGGGATTTTTCCCTTGAAGATAGCCTTGAAAATACAGGTGTGTCTTATACACCGAAAAATTATATATACTTACACACGCATGCATATATATATATATATATATATATATATATATATACAGATATATAGATACATATATATATACATATATATATATATATATATATATATATATATATATATATATATATATATATATAAAACTTTTTTATTCACATCAGTCATGTAGATATATAGATCTGTATAGATAGCACCAAATACTAACTATAAAGGTCTATAGATCAAAATGTTTGTACCATGAATTTATATAAATGCAGATTTATGGGTAAACTTGTATGTAACTACAAGTGAAATGTATGCTGTGTTTAATCAAAAAACTTAAAATACTTAGATGGAAATAAAAGTTTCAATGCAATTGCTGCTCCACTGTGGCACCAGCATGCATTGTGATGGCTTGCCCCGCTGGCCACGAGCAAGGCTGCTGCACCTGTCTTGAACCGTGTACTGTACTCCCTTGTGCCTTTCTGATGCACTGCTGCCGCTGCTGCTGCCACCTCACAAGTTTTATGGATTTGTTAACGTGGTAATGAGTGCTCCCTGTTTGGCTGTCAGTGGACCTCAATAATGTGTTTTATCTAGCTTATTATTTTATTTTTCCTACTGATATCATTTGCAGGATATAAAACTATCTATTTATTGCCACTTTCTTCATAAATGTAAAATATTAACAGTGAACATTTCCTCTCCTCCTTTTAGACTATTTGGAAAACCCTAGAAAGCACAAGCAAGAGTGTATGTCTGGTCTCATGGTTACTGGCAGCCTCTAGTCCCCTAAGCCTGCCTCTCCCCTCACCCACAGCCACTGATCTTGCCTTCCACTTCAACCTATTTTTTACAAACTCATCGTCACCATCATCGATCAGATTATGTCATGGTGTAGATCATTTTATATCAAAGAAAAGATAACCTTAACCAGTGGGCTGCAGCTTTAGGAAGGGAGCAAGACTTGGGGGATTAAGTCGCTGGCAGGAACTCAAGTTGATGTAGATTTTGGGCAGCTTGAGGAAAGTCCATTTCAGAAGGCACAGGCAAGACTTATCACATGCCACCTAAGGACACAGTGAACTAATTTGACTAACACTTTGATATTTGATTCAGCTCAGCAGGCTTAACAAATACAGGAAGGAGTAACATATGCAAAGATTCATAATATAGAAAATACTGACTTCTGTCGATTTCAACTTCAGTCATTGGAAATGTATAAATATTCAGCAGGTCCTATGGAAATAAAAGGGATTCCATTCACTTGTTTATAATTACTTACATTGAGAACACACAAGTTGTTTTCTGATATTGTCTGGACTGGGCGAAATGCTGCTGGTGGGACAAGGTAAAAGTCAATTATATAAAGTTAACTAGAATTATGAGAGAATGTTGCTACATGCACTGATGGGCTGCTTTGTGTCAGGCAATAGTGTAGGACCTTCCTGTTATAGCTAAGCCCATCAGCACCAAAGCCACCACCTGCCTCAATTTGTTTATGGTGTAAGTGCAAAGTGATGTACAAATTAAGTAGTTTTCCTCTCAATGTAAAGACAAAGAACATGTCAATGTATTCCCTCAGATAACCTTTTTCAAAATGATTTGGCAAACAGTCCATCCTACTTGTAGGTTGCATCCATTTCAACTCGGTCTGTCTTTGATATTTGTAAACTGCTAGATTTTGGTTGCATTAGTTTACCACGAATAGTTTTATATATCTTCCTTTGATGGTAGTTTTCAACAATGCATACAGTATTGATTTGCCACTATATTAATTAAGATTAAGATATCTTTGGCACATTCATATTGGAAAAATTATACATTCCTTAATGATGCTCCTATTGAATTGACTTTCACGGTAACTCTCTGAGGGCTGAAGAAATCTCAACCCAAGACCAACACAATGAACAGTGAACTTGTTAGGAAACACATCTTTTGCCAGGCATTCCATACGTGACACATGCATTTTGAACCAGAGCAGCTTATCGATTCATATATAAAGGTCCTTTCAATAAAAGACTGCTATCGAAGAACGAATCTTAACCAATGATTCGAAACACTCGTCGATCTGAACCCGCTTCATGGAACTCGCCCCGATCCAGTGACTTACCAGTTTGCGCTTGGCCGCCGCAGACAGTGGTCGTTTCACGCCGCGCTTGCTGACCTGTCCTCTTCCCTTTCGTCATCCCATATCTACGTAAGTGTTACGGATTTAGCGCTTTTCAGTAACGGAAAAGACTATTTTGGCTTCTCCCGTGGCGTACACCTACAACTGGTTTCTCGTAGGTTGTTATTTGGCGCGGCCTTGGTTTGTTTAGTCATCACAAGGTCATTCAAGAAACCCCAAGAGCTAGGCAATCATGGCCATACAGCTCTGCCGGGATTACGAGAGAGCGCTGCCATGTCACTGAGAACCCCCGTGAGCTGGGATTGAACTCGACCACGCTCTTGCTTGAACCGAAGCTTCGCGGTCTCGCGCCAGACGCAAAACCCACCGAGCCACCGATGCCATACTATCGTACTCAGAGCAACAGACCAGTTTCTGAGCCATAACTATTGCCAAGAAACACCAACAATTAACCATTTTAACGATAACTATATATGAAGCCAGTTATTTGGGTGGAAGCAGTTTTGGGGTCGGAAATCGGCTAACGTACAGAGGCGGAGTACGGCAATCTGGCAACGTTGCGTGACTGAGCCCCCCCCCCCCCCCCCTTCACTTGACAGCTGATTCAATCATTATATGCCCATCCTTCTGCTACGTGAACTTAAACTTGAAATGTTACTTTAGTTTTTTTTCCTGTGATTGTCGGTTTAACCCCAAAACTGCTACGTAGTTCTAGTGGTGGTTTGGTATACTTTCAACCATATTGGATTCCATGATCAAACCTGTTTTCTTATATGATTTTGTGTTGAGGGGCAGAGCTTACAAATACCCCTCGAGTGTGATTTTGTCTCACACCGCCGGCGCCATTGGCTGCGTTTGGAAATTTGAATAACTGGAATATTATTCTTGGAAGCCGGGATGAGATTTTACGATACATTGGACAAAAAAATAAAAAAAATAATAAATAAATGATTTTTTTTTTAAATCACTTTACAGACCCTACTTGTGGGGGGTGGGGCAGGGTCTCCTTATGGAATATATACACAGTATAATGTTGCGTAACTGCATGGGTCATTTACTCAACACTTGAATAATAAGAATTTTACTGTATTTTTCCTTTGGTATGTGTTTTCCACCTCATTTCCTCAAATGTACATAATTTACAAAATTAATAATATATGAGAAATCTAAATTTATAGGTTTTAAAGGCACTTGACATGAGAGAGTTTTTGTGTAAAGGGCATCAAAGAAAGGTCTGATTTCCCTGACCTGGGAGGAATCCCTCCATTAATCTCTACCTCAGAGGAGAAAATCTTAATCTTTTCCCACGTCCCCGTCTGGTGGTGTTGGCAGCACAGCGCTGGCTCACAGCCAAACGGTGCCAGGTTTGGGTCCCAGGCCAGGTGGAGACAATATGATCTACTTACATTTTGTAGCCCTGTCCAACAGGCAGGCAATAAATATATAAGTAAGTTGAGGAACTGTGACCTTGATTCCTGGCAGGAATGGCAGGACAAGAGCCTCCTGCAAGGTGAGCTGCATAAAGAAACACAATAGGACAGAATAATTCAAGCCCAAGCTCAATTCCTGTTATCTACAACTACGATGTAGATACACACACACACACACACACACACACACACACACACACACACACCTCAGTACACCTGGCACTTAACAGGTCACATGTAACACAGTACTCCATGTAGGTGAACACTATCCATTGTAAAATACCTATGAAGGTATCATCATGCACATCACAAAACGCACTTCATAAGGGTGCCCTTATTTTTAGAGAGAAGCCGGTCCTGGAGACATAGGATGATAGCAAAAATATAGCTTAAGGACCTAAGGCATAAGGCAGTTTGTGTGAGGCTGAGGGAAGCACCAGTTATTTGGCAGAAGTAAGCAGAACATTATAGATTACAACAAGGTGAATCATGTTGGCATGATAAAATGAAAGGAGAGAAAGATAAATAAGTGACAGAGGAGAGAATGGAAATGCTTTGAAATACACATGAAGGACAATTGAGTGCAAACATCATGTACCAATACAACACTTAAACACTTAACATGTGGATGAGATCACAGCTGCTTACAAGTGACTTTTCCAATAGTGTGAAGCTGAACATAACAATTGCCATGAACAGAGGAGAGACAAGAGGAACAGAGGAGGACTGCCACTAGTGACATACAAAAATCAGATCTTAAATGAGAAGACATTCTTAAGATACTATTAACAAATCATTACATTCGTTTTCTATAATGAAAAGTACAGTGCCTAACGATGGGCTTACTGATGGGTGGGCTTTACTTAAATATTTAGTGTCAACAAACTAAATGGAAGGAATGAGCCAAGTAGAATTATACTGGTTTTCCAGTGCAAAGTTGAGCTTGACAGTGATTGTTATTGCTTGTGGGACACACGGTAAACTGTTTAACAAGTGTCTATTGAGGAGGGAACGGTGCTCATCCAGCATCTTACTATTTAGCTCAGCCATTAAGGAGGGCAGACTAGTGTAAAGGGAGGGCTGAGAGACAAGAAGACTTTGGCACGGCCACATTGGCATGCACACCCAACCAGTGGACCTTGTGTGTGAGTGGTCTGGATGTGGCATTATTTTCTTCTAATGGCATGTTCACAATATTCATCAGTAATTCGTACTGGAAGTAACTGGGCTCCTGTGTGTACTGGACAGAAATGTAGTACACCATACAACCAACTAATCATACTTCAACATTTGCATCTATTAGTTTTATCTATTTAATATGGAAAGCATCATCATGAGTGTAAATGTATGTTAGTCGTGTGGTCATAATTTGGGGATTACTTGTACGTATGCCCTGTTTGGCCAACTGCATTTTCTTATTTTGTTTATTAGCACTAAATGTTAAAGTAAGAACCCTTAAGGTAAAGTTGGGGGCACATGCTATAGCTGTGTGTTGCGTTGGCACTCATCTTGGTCACTTCTGCCCTTGAGCCGGTGGAGGATAATAATCCACTGACCCGGGACAAGGGCAAGTGTGACATCTGGGCTACAACAATTTACCTTCTCCAACTTTCCTCAGATGTCCATTTATTGACCAGCCTAAAAGAGAGGATGAACAGCTGGGTGGGCTGCACATTAACTGCCCAAGCTGGAATCCAACCCAGGCCCACAGCTTCATAGCTAGGCACGCTACAACATTGAGACTCTTAATCCTAAGACTTGTGCAAATGGTATATGCAGAGTCAAATAAGGCATAAGAATAAAGTAAGGATAAATGTGCCTGAAGCAGTAAATACTGATAACCAACTCTGATCAAGTGGTTTTAAACTAGAGAAAGTACGAAAGCATTCAACTCAATCTAAAAAATAGATATATGCAATGTGTGCAAGGAAATGAATCCTCAATGTCATACTAGATTCAATATTATGGAATAAAAAAAAGGATGAACAATGATGAATGAAGCTGAGGCAGGCAGAGTGAACTGTCACTACTCAAGCTACGTCATACACGGAAATGAGAGGCAAGATGAAGATAAAAATATGCCAGTGTTATTTCTGTATGAAAGATGACGAGGCACACCGGCAGGCTAAAAGTAGAGGATGGAGGCCCGTGGCAGGGAGGAGCTGAAACAGACTAGAGCTCCTCGAAGAAGGCAACGCGAGTCTTGGTGGTGCCGGAGCGAGTGCGACGCAAGGTTGAGTATTTTGTTTCCCCTGAACGCAGCTGCTCATGGTACACGGCATCAAGCACAGTCTGGTTCTCCTCCACCTTCAACACCTGGGGAAAAACGTATATTTTTTTTCCATTTTCTATTTCCTATTATCTATCAATCAGCTGTTTTTATAAATATCCAAAGGAGGGAAGAGAGAGAAAATAAGACAAAAAAAACAGCAAACAGTCTTATCTCACCTCAATTTCTGATTTAAGATGCTGTAGCTGCTGCTGGAGGTGGCGGGAGCGCTCCAGGTACTCCCCACGCTCCTTCTCAATCTCTAGGCTGAGCTGATCGACGTCGGTGTCATTGAGTAGGTCGAGGGAAGTGAGGTCATGGGGCCGAGAGTACGAGGGTCCCAAGGCATCTGTGCTTCCTCCGAGGGTGAGGTCAGGCAGGTCTCCGGTTGAGCCAATGGTCATGTGGTGACTGTTGCTGGCCAGACTGAGGGAGAGCAAGATGAACATCAAAGGAGCAAAGGGGAACAAAAGCTTAAGGAAGAAATTGTGGATGAAAGATCATTATCATTATCATCAATAACAAATCCCATTCTTCCACAATGACAATACAGGACATTCCTAAATTCAAGAACAAATTAAAGTGCATTCCAGTTTCAGCAGTTTTTATCTGTCTTTGGTCATGATTAAGGCAAACCAATTCTTTCTTACCCATGGGACATTGAAGTGGAGGCTGCCAGGTGAGGTGTGGAAGAGTGAAGCAGGGAGGAGGTGGCATTGAGGAGGGAGGAGGAGGCATTCAGTGCGGTGGAGTTGGCGGCAGAGTGGCTGATGGAGGCATTGAAGCTCTGTATGAAGGAGCCCAGTTTCTCTTTGGCTTGTTTCTCGGCGATGCGTGCACGGATCAGCTCTTGTTGTAGCCTATCGGACTCTGTCGCTCGCCGCTCCCCTTCCTCCACCAGTGTTGAGACTAGCATCTCCGCCTCTCTCACCTTTCAGGGAAGACGGGATGGTGGCACTATACTTTTTTTTTTTTACAGTAAAGGAAGCAGCTCAAGGGCAAAAATAAATGAAAACAAGTAGGCCCGTTACAAAAAAGCCTGCTTGTTCAAGAGTAAAATGTAACACAAATAGATGAGAGAAATTAGAGTACTTTTTCATTGGAAGAGGAGGCAGATCAAGGGCTACATAAGAAAAATATTACATAGTGCTTGAGAGAAGAGGAGAAAACAGAAGAGAGAGAGAAAGAAAGAGGGAAGGAAGAGGAGAATGTTTTAAGTATGACAATTTGTTAACCTGGTAGCAGCGGGGATCATGTTTCTTAATGGTCCCTCTAAGTGAGAAAAATGAGAAAAAATCACCCCTAACACAAAGCATTTCATAATATATATCAAAGCATTTGTGATCAGATTATGTATCATCTATTTTGGGGGGTTAAAATCATGGCACAAATTTGGCCCGTCGCTGCTACACGGTAAAGCCACAAATTTGGCCCGTTGCTGCTAACGGGTTAAGAGATGAAGACACAGAAAAGGAACTAGAAAGAAAGAAAGATAAATGTATGGAGAAAGGAAATAATACAAAAAGGCAGAGTTAGAAAGATAAGAAAGACATAGAAAGGGAAAAACAGATAAAAAATAGAAGATGAAGGATGAAAGACAAAATAGAATAAGAAAAAGAGAAAATAGGATGTTAGAGAAAGATAAACAACACACTCGCCCACACACACAGACACAGACTCCTTCTCTCTCTCACCTTATGTTCCATCATCATTTTCTCTTCTTGCGTCTTGGCAGAGATCAAGTGAGCACGCTGGCATTCTTGCTCAGCCTCTGAAGCCTTTTGGGTCAACAAAATGCTCTCCTCCTCAGCAATACGCGACTTTTCAACCAGGAGCTCGGCAGTCTCCTCTGATCTGTAGACAAAGTTGAAGGTGGGTTAAAAGAGAGGGCACTGGTTTGAGGAGAAATGTAGTAAAAATGTGTGTGAATGTCAGTGTACAGTTACAGACAAAATTAGATGAAGACACAGAAAAGGAACTTGAAAGAAAGATAAATGTATGGAGAAAGGAAATAATACAAAACGGCAGAGTTAGAAAGATAAGAAAGACATAGAAAGGGAAAAACAGATAAAAAGTAGATCCACCATATTCTAAACCCATTATGACTCTGTAGCCTTTTCTGCATGCCAATTCTTCTCTTCTCCCTTGCCAGGTCACTCCCCACTCCCTTCTCCTTCTTCCTCATTCTCAACTCTTCTCTTACCCCACATGACTTGCTGGGCAGAGAGGGGCAAGTGAGTCACAGAGTTTTGAGTAAGGTGAATCAACACTTGTATCTAGGACTGTACATATGGCTTTTAACCCAGTAGCAGCGGGGATCATGTTTCTTAATGGTCCCTTTAAGCGAGAAAAATGAGAAAAAATCATCACTCACACAAATCATTTCATAATATATATCGAAACATTTGTGATCAGTTTATGTATCATCTATTTTGGGGGGGTTAAATCGTGGCACAAATTTGGCCCGTCGCTGCTACACGGTAAAGCCACAAATTTGGCCCGTCACTGCTACCGGGTTAATCATCCACTTCATTGTGCACTTTACCTCCTGAGAGCATCATTAGCAGCCCTCATCTCCTCTTGGTACTGAAAAAGGCGCTGCTCCAACTCTGCCTTCTGACGCTCCACCTCCTCCCTCAGATGCTTCTCTCGGGCCAGCTTGTCCTTTTCGATCTAGTGAAGGAAGAAGGAAAGATAAGAGGAAGAAGGATATTACCTGTCTCCGTTACCCATCCATTACCCACCTCACACACACATGCTTCTCCTCTTCCCGAGCCCAATACTTACACTTTTTCAACCCTCCCAAGCCTGACATGTTTTCTTCTACCGTCCCCCAACCCACCACACACTTTTCTGCTCACCTTAGTCCAACACACACTTTTTCTACCCTCCTCAGCCCAAATGCACACTTTTTCAATCTTTCCCAGTCCATCACACACTTTTTCTGCTCACCTTAGTCCAACACACACACTTTTTCTACCCTTTTCCGAGCCCAATACACGGCTTTCCTACCCTTCTCAATACAACACACACACTTTTCAGCTCTAACCCAGCCCCTCCCTCTACCCTCTCCAGCCACACTCTTTCTCTACCCTACCCTACTCTACCTTAGCCCAACCCCTCCCTCTTTCTCTACCCTACTCTACCTCAGCCCAACCCCTCCCTCTCCCTCCCCTCCCGAACTCAACACACACACACCTGTCTCCGTCTCTTCTCCTCTCGTGCTGCCGCCTTCATCTGCTGGACCTCTATCGTGTCGGGTTTACGCCGGCGCTTAAACAGGTCGTGGTTGCCGATGCTCAGGTCCAGAATGAGCTTGTTCATGCGCGAGTTCTTGGAGAAAAAGACAAAGTTGGGCGCGGTCTTGTCGGTCGGTCGTATGGTAAACTTGCGGTCGTCTACGCTGATGTTACGGATTTCAGACCACGGGAAGCTGATCTTGGGCTCCAGTTTGTTTTCGCTCTCGTAGACGTTGAGACCCAGTGCGGTTACTCCTGGGAGGGTGAAAGAGTGAGGAGATTAGGCTTAGAGTGTTAAAGGGATAAAAAGTTGGAATTTAAATGTGTAACAGCATCACTCCATTACTATCCCTTTTGCTTTCACCAGCTTTATACTACTACTCTCTACACAAATATATAAAAATTGATAATAAAGAATAAGAAAAAAAATGAATGTATATAAAGCACCACAGCATCATTACAATACCCCGTCCGTTTTAACTAGCACATCATCCATCCCCCTCACCTAGCCACAGCTCAGTTTGCTTCTTGTTGGTGATGTTGAAGTAGTTGACGCCATACATGCCGAGATCTTGTGCTATCTTCAGGTACTCCATCTCTGCCTCGTCCCTTGTCATGCCCTGGTGGTCGGCGTACCATATCCTGATGCGCTCCTCCCACATCTCTGGCGTCATCTGGTATTGGCTGTAAAGAGGAGGAGGAGGATAGTTGATTTCACATGAGCAACTTCCGTAGCATATTTTTCAAGAGTTCTTCTTGGCCTATTATCTATATTTTGAACTGGATTGTAGTGTTAGGGGAGCATACAATAGTGTACTTGCCTAATAGTCCTACACCCTCTATGGAAAACTTTACAACTCACTTGATGACTCTCTGGGGCAGCAGCTCCTCCATGGCTAGTGCCCCACTTTGGTACGTGGCTGGGTCATAGTCACCAAATTTGGCCTGCACGGCATATGAGGCGAGGAGGACTGACATCTCTGGTGGGCAGTAAATGTCCATGCTGAGGATGGACTGTTTGACCTGCAAGGGAGAGACACAAGGTTATAAGACTACAAGAGAGCAAGTCAGCCTCTGAGAACCAGTTACTCATCATCTGTTTCCTTTCCCAAAATCTATGCAAGTTTTGCATTGAAAATATCAATCACGAGTGAGCTAGCGACAGCCACACACCTGCAGGAAGAAGAGGTGCTGGGTCACCTCCTGCACCAGCTCCTCGCTCACGTCCTCGGGATAAAATTTAGCCAGGAAGACGAATGGCACTGGAGATCGCCTTGGAATGTCCTGATCCTGAACCTGGTGATGGAGATGTGACAAAGGTTAAAAAGGTGTTGATAAAAATAATAATAACCTGTGAGAGATATGTTCCTTTTCAGTCACAGGTTACAAAATTAAGAAAATGAGGGATATGCATTCTTAATCCTCATGTTTTGTGGATAATTATAAATTCAAACAACAGCTGCGGTTTAGCTTGTGGTGTCAGTGACTGTTGGAATGTTTAATTTTTAACATGACCTGAACTGGTATATTTTGAATTTTACCGCCAAGCTTCAATCTGTAACCATAAAACTCTCTAATTGATGGGCTCACTGAATACTAAATGTCAACAAGAAAACAACAGGTCCATGACACAGAACACTCATCCCTATCAGCACACCTTCTTCTCCATCTTGAGCCAGGCGAAGTTGTTCTTGGAGTCCTCATACTGAAGGCCAAAGTACCAGGTCTCGCGTAGGCCAATGGTGCGGCTCACCAGCTCAAACAGCTCCCGGCCTGATGCACGCCATGGCAAGCTGAACTCCAGCTCAGCATCCAGTGTTACAATTTTCACTGGAAATGACTTGGAGCTGCGGCCCCAAAACAGCTTCCGCAGGGGCATGGTGGCTGTGGGAAAACAAGATCATAAGAATACTTCAAGTGCTATAAGTACCTGACCTTCTACTGATTAATAAGCTAAAGTGATGATTAACTATGGTAGCGGCTTCTTAATCAACTCAGGCTTAAGGATTTAAGTGACAGAGATGAGCAGCAATACAAGGCACAGTTATAGCAGGTTCCCCTAACTTTACCGTTACCATTTTATCAGAGATCAGAAACCATCCGTAGTGATGAGTTACTATTTTGCAGCGAGAGGTATCTCTCCTAGTGGCACTATGTTATTCTCTATTTGGGTAAGGTGGGATTCTGTTAGTTTATAAATAGACCTGTGGGTTGAGACGGCCCAACAATCAATGCCGCAGTGTTTGTTTTTTGTCCTAATAGCCATGACACAGCTTTCGCCTCAAAAGCAATTTCTGCAATAAATTCACTTAAGCTCTTTCGTAGCTGTTTTCTGGCAAAGAAAGCAAAAAACTATCTGCATGAATAACCATCATTTTTTACCCAAGAATCATTAGTGTGTCTGAAACAGGCTGCTCATGTCTGCTAAACAATCCATGGGAAATATTTAGCAGACATGAGTATCTGTTTCAGCAGCAGTATCAATTTCTTGGTACAGGATGATGTTTTCTTAATGCTTATTGTAATTCATTGGACAGCACTAGTGTGAAGTATCTGAAACAGTGCTCAAGTCTGCCAAATTACAGCCCAGTGCCCGAAAAAGTATGACTTACCCCGCCCTCCATAAATATCAAGACAAAGGAACCATTCACACAAATTGAGGTGCTGCCTTACGTACCAAACGAGCCACCCGCGGTACGGAACACAGGGAATTTAAAAGGATTATTATCTATTTAAAGTGTTCATTGAAGCATTAATTTTTTCCAGGAAAGATTCTCAAAGCTAACCTAACCGCCAGGAAACGTTGAGTTATGAGTCACTGCTGCCCGTTGAAGCCTTTGTTACCAATTTAACCTGATCTCATTATATTAAATAACCCTCTACTTACATAATGTGTCATGTAATTAGGCCTCACCTGCACAGTTATCTCATAGCGGCCAGGTGTGAGGGAGAGGCGGGGAGCAGCACACGTCCCTTCCTCCAAGGTTTGTTTACCACAGGGACCGCGCGGATAAATTAACTGACCCTATAACGTGTATATAAAGACTAATTTCCTGCAAAGATTCTAGCGTTTTGAGTTTGGATGATTATTGTATTTTAAGACTATCAGTGAAGTATTGCTAAAACGCCATAGGGACCAGGGAGCAGGGCCTGAAACCTCAACGGTAAACCACTGCTGACCCTGTACCTTGCCGCTTGTGTGCCAGGCCAGGGGGTCACACGCTCAAACACTGTCCTGCTACCAGTGCCTACCACCCACAGGGCCACTGGGACCTGTTTGAGCTGGTGGGCTGGTTCATTAACAATATTCTTTCAGCTGCATTTGCCCCTAGGTTGTAGTTCATATGTCCAGTCCCTTATGTCTGCTCCTTTGACTACCATTGAATCTTTTTAGTTTCCTGGTGCTACTTACACATGTATCCTTAGTTGTATAATCACACTCTGTACTGCCTGGGGATTGGGATGGCATGCTCCTCCCTATCAATCAACCAATCAATCCTATAACGTGTATATAAAGATATTTCTCCATAAAGATGTATTGAAAACCCCACTAAAAAGGTTCTAGATTTGTCATTTTTAGTAGATAGTCATATTTTAAGGGACTCGAGTCAGCATGGATTTTTATATTTACAGGAAAGGCATCAGCGCTACAACACCAAGTTATGTCTAGCTGAAGCACATTTCCACTGAACCAATGAAGATAACAAGTCAATTCCACTTCTGTAACTATGATTTTTTTTTCTCACTCATCCAACTCTCGCTCAAGCCATTCATTAACTTGTCCCCTTCAGAAAAGATTCAAAAGAATATAGCAAGATGCACACCTCAGACAATCAGTCAATGTTTGTTGCAGGGTAAGACATAAAGGCTGACAAACATTTTCTTATTTATTCACAAGTTAACATGGCAGTAATATTTACACATATATTTATAATTTTAGATATCCAGATTCTAAATACATCCAATCATGAATACCTACTGCTGGTGCATGAATGAGCATAGCCAAGATATATATATAAAACAAAGCAGAAATATTAATACCAAAGAAAACTTGATGAAACATATCTATTACAATATATTAGCTCTAATAAATAAAATATCTCTAATGATAAACTACTGCGACACTTGACATGTATCCAGTAGTCATCAGATAGGCGGGCCAGGTCATCATCAATCTTGTAAGGTCAGCATTCGCCAGTAGAGTCATCAGGTGGGCGGGCCGAGGTCATCATTAGTTTATAGCAAGGTCGTCATCACTTGGTCATCAGGCGTGCGAGTCAGTCATCAATTTGCGGCAAGGTCATAGTTTGGTCATCAGGCGTGCGCGAGTCAAGTCATCATCAGGCGTGCGAGTCGGTCATCAATGTGCGGCAAGGTCATCGTTTGGTCATCAGGCGTGCGCGAGTCAAGTCATCGATTGGTGGTAGGTCATCAGATGTGCAGGTCAGTGTCACCAATTTGTAGCAAGGTCATCACTTCGTCATCAGGAGTGCGCGAGTCAGTCATCCATTAGCGGCAAGGTCATCATCGTTTGGTCAGAATTACTCCACCAGCGCGTCAATGGATGCCGGGATCGTAGCGTTGAGGAATTGTTGGAGTGAGAGGAGCACTTTGCCGTTCCACTCCTCGGTGATCATGTCCGCCGCCTTCTCGCCGATCATGATGGTGGGGGCGTTGGTGTTCCCTGAGGTGACCGCCGGCATGATGGAAGCGTCCACCACCCGCAGCCCCGACACGCCGTACACCCTGCAGAGGAAGAGGAAAGGGAATGTTAGGGACGAGGGGGGAATGGTGAGATGGTAGTGGGAAATTGGGCGTGTATAGCAGTGAAAATGGAATGGGAAACGTTTGGAACCTGAGGACCTGTTTAGCATTGACAGAAGTTCAAACAATAAGAGTGAGGGAAATATAACTGGAAGGAAAATGTGATGTAGGGGGAGGGACTAGAGGAAGGAAGTTTTGAGGGAAGGGGAGAAGTTCAAAGCAATAAGAGTGAGGGAAATATAACTGGAAGGAAAATTAACCTTTATTATGAAATGGGAGGGACCAGAAAGAGGAGTTTCGAGGGATGGAGATGGAAGTAAAGAGAAAGAGGACGTATAAGCAGTGAAGGGAAGGGGGAGAAGTTCAAAGCAATAAGGGTGAGGAAAATATAACTGGAAGGAAAATTAAGCAAGATGATGAAGGGGGAGGGACCAGAGGGAGGAATTTTGAGGGAAGTAGATGGTAGTAAAGGGAAGGGGATAAGTTCAAAGGAAGAAGTGGGAGGAAATAACCGATAGAAGGGGAGGTTCAGTGGAAGAATTCAAGGAAGGGGGCGGCAATGAAGAAAAAGAGCGTATATAACAGCTAAGAGACTGTGCACTCACTACAACGAACAAAAGAATTAGCCAAAGACATCTAAGTGCATTAAGAACTACATCGCTAAGGGCATTGATCTAACTTACTTGAGACTGGGATCCACCACAGCAAAGGTATCAGTTTCGGGTCCCATCTTGCAGGAACCGGCGATGTGGTAACCAGTGGTGGCCATGTGCCTGATGTAGCAGATCCAGTAGTCGTCAGAGAATGGCTCGAGATGGTCGCATCCTGGTAGGGGCTGAAGAGAACCAAAGGGAAGTGTTAGACGGTAAGGAAAGCTATTGTAGGTATGAGGGTGACAGGCGGTGGTTTAGTGGTAATAGTGAGAGAAATGGCAAGCGTATTGATGAGGGTGATAGAAATTGTAAAAAGTATTGGTATAATGAAATCGGCAAAAGGTTTCAGTTGTTGGTCGGAGTGATAGCCTTTGCAACGACCTTGGTATTAGTAATGGTAGTGACGGCAATGGTGACTTTGAAGCTGCAATTGCTCAGTTAATGTATGTGCTTTAAAAAGGGAATAGGAAAAGATACATAAAAAGATATACCTTGGAGTTGAACAGGGCGTCGAAGTTCTCCCTCATGACGGTAGTGTTGCCAACTTGCAGCACGAACTTGATGCCTGGAGAAAAAAAAAGATTAGTTTACACCCAAGTCATGCCTAGACCAACTTACATATACATCAATTACACTCTTACAATCGTAATATATCAATTAAGAAAAAGGACGTATGTAACAGTGAAAGGAAGGGGAAAGAATGCGATACGTTGAAATAAGAAAGGAGGAATTAAACTACGAGTGATATCATAGCGTCATACCTTTAAGCAGGGTCAAGATGTCGTCGGGGTGGCTTAGGTAGTTGGGGTCCACTCTCGGGGGCTGTTTGTAGTCTGTCGATGTGAGCCTCACCGTGCCGCGACTCTTGGGCCTCAGGAGTTCAGGGTAGGCGCTGTATCCCTCCTTGCCCATCACGTTAGCGAAGTAAGGTCCGTAGATCTAGAGGAGACAGGTGTTGTTGAGTATGGGATAGCGCGGAAAAGATAGAAAAAGTATGGAATGAAACTAAAGATAAAATGAAGGTTAAGGAGAATTTAAGAACGGACATGAACGTTTAGGATAGGGGAAAAAAATAGGAGTAAAGAAGAATTAGTGAAACATTAATAACATTCCAACAAAAAAATCAATAGGACGAGTAGGTAAAGCAATCCGACGGCTCCACTTACCTCAGGCCTATAACCAGCGACCAAAGCAGCCTTCCAGCCGTAGTCCAGAGCCAGGGTGAAGGTAGAGAACAGGTGCTGCAGGTCAGGCCACAGTGGCTGGTCCCCTTCTGACTCGGTCCAGGCGAAGACCTCGATTCCAAAGGCGGTGGTGAGAGGACCTGCCAAGGGAAGGGAGGGAAGGTGTTAATGGAAGGGGATGGAAAGCTTAGTTAAAGGATGCTACCTCTTTTTAGGGTTTCGTATCCCCCTTAAAAATGTACTACCACACACCTCCAATTTCATCATACCACAGACAACATAACATATAATCCCAAAGTACACCCATTCCACCCCACCAAGCGGTCCACATACTACCACACCTCACTAATCCGTCATACCACTCAACCACATCCTCATTATACTCGCATACCACATACCAAGCCCCTAAACACCAGTCCGTACACCATATACCCCAAAGTACACATATTCCACCCCCTAACGGTCCATGTACTCCTCATACATTCTTTTCTTTTTATCTATATCGCTTTGCATCGCTTCGTAGGTCCTCCTCTAGTTATTCCTCTGCTTTTCACCCCGTTTACTTTTCAACACAATCAGCACACAACCACCTCTGCCTTTCTGCATCGAGACACACTATTATGTCACGCCCGACGCTCGCCTTACCTTGTCTCTTTTTCTTGAAGTCGAGGAGCACGCTGGGCTTGGTCAGGGACTTGAGGGAGTACGAGGTGCCCTTTCTAGTGGTCCAGGTGAGGCCAGACACACTCACATGGTCGTGGAAGTTTGAACCGACGCCGGGGAGGTCGTGCATGATGGGAATCTGTTGCGTGAGAGTATTAGTAAAGTTGGAAGTGTTGGGAATGGTCAAGAAGAATGAGGAAGGCTAAGGAGTAGATGGTTGATTGCTTAGAAGATTTGACGGAAGTGAGGAACGGGAGGAGAATGAGGAAATGGAGACAGCATGGCGGAACAGTGACCCCATAGGAAAGGCAAGCTGAAGAGGTAGTAGTAGTGGTGGTAGTAGTAGTAGTATATGAGGAAATGGAGACGGCATAGCGGAACAGCGACCCCAAAGGAAAGACAGACGCTGAAGAGGTATAGTAAAAGCAAAAAGTAGTAGTAGTAATACACTACTCACACTTAACCTCACCGACATAATGCACTTCTTTTTATGTCCATACACAAAATATAATCACAATCAGATAAAAAAAAAAGATTAGTCCATATTCTGTCTTTTGACCTTGAATTCTCCTTGACACCTTTCACTTAGCCTGTGTTATTCACCCACCCCCTCAGCTCAAGACTCACCCCGTGGAACGCTAGGTGGTAGGCGGGCCCGACACCAGACAGCATGAGAATTTTGGGAGAGCCGATCGCACCAGCGGACAAGATCACCTCAGACCTGGCAGCCACGGTCGTCAACTGGAAAGGATATTAGGCAGTTGTATTACCTGTGGATATTGTGGTGCTGTGCCGGTTTGATTGTTAAAAGTTTGATTGTGTGCATAAGTAGGGTTGTGGTAAAGATGATAATAGAGAAGAATAGGGTACTGATCAGTTATATAAAGAAGCAAGCGACCTATGAAAATTAATTGGTAGTAGTTCACCTTATTGGTATGTGTCAGAATTAAAATGAAAATACTTTATGTGACTGGGGGGGGCTGTATATCAACACCTAGAGAGCACTATTCTTAAACTAAACTAAACATTAAACACACCAAGCATTATAATAGGTAGTTGGGAGCAAAGAATGGAAACTTAAGACCCTCCAGGAAAACGCTATTCAGTGTAACCAAGGAATATAACAAACAGCTTTACCTTGCCCTTGTGCTCGTAAGCCACACCGATGGCTCGCTTCTCGTCGTTGAATAGCACCTGGAAAAGGAAACGGAAAAAATATAATAAATGCAGTTCCCACTTATGGTATGTCAAGCTGAAACAAAGTAACATATGCATGCGACACCTTCCTCTACCTTCCATTCCTCTGCACTCACCTTAACAACGTGGGCATTAGTAAGCACGTGAAGTTTATTGACGTAGTAGAAGGAAGAGGGATGGAGGTAGGCGTCGGCGGTGGAGGTGCGATACCCCGACTCCGTGGTGACAACGGGCACGGCGAATCCTGTGGCGGGGGTGAGAAAGGGACGTTGTTAAAGCTTCGTGATGTCGATGTGAAGTAAAAGTATTGCTGAAGAAGGTCTAGGGGACGAGTATGTGTTTGTGAGTGCAAGTCCATCACTTACCAATCTGTTCCTTTCCGTTGGGGTTGCCGACGTTGTAGCCCAGCTCGATTCCAGCCTCCAGAATGCCTTGGGACACCGGGGACAGGTACGGGAGGTCCTCGAGAGTGAGCGGCCCGCCCTTGCCATAGTTTGAATCTGTCCAGTGGAAGAGAATTACATGAGATGGTTGTACGTGGTGGACGCTCATGTTCAACCCAAGAGCATACTTTCAATAGGTTTTTCTCTTCTTTTCAGCTTCCTTTACTTTATCTGGGTCATTTATAAAGTTCAGTTTTTATTTTCGCAGGAACACATTATATTAAGAGTAGTTTATTACCCGTTTCTCTATTTTTATAGGTCAGATTAAGAGATTAAAGATACCCTAATTACTAGTATACCTTTCTAAACCATTCCCACTAAAAGAATAATCGACTGAGTAAACACCCTGCTGTATGTCTTCCTGTCTTCTAATGTTGAGGACAGGCGGTGCTAAGCTACTCTGACTCACCTGAATCCAAGTGTCGGGTGCCTTGGTAGTTCTCGGCCTTGAGGAAGTACTTGAGCACATCCTCGTAGCCCCAGCCGGTGTTCCCCATGGTCTCCCACTGGTCGAAGTCCCGCCTGTTGCCTCGCACGTACATGAGCCAGTTGATGCTGGAGGTGCCGCCCAAGGTCTTGCCGGCAGAGAGCTTGTACGACTGAAAGGAAGTTACATTCAAAAGCTGCCCGAATTCCCTCACGAACTTCTCTTAAACACTCATCTCTGCTTTCTTCACAGGAGCAGTGATTAGCTGGCTTTTTTTATATCTATATTTGCCCTTGAGATACTTCCTTTACTGTAAAATACCAAATGCTTCCCTGTGTTAAAATGATATGTTACTCAATATATCGATTTTCCATAACCTCTGCAAGTGTCATTAATCTGCAAATCAGAATATTTTTTTCATAATCTACAGTATATTTATTTATCTTACGCATGATCTGTTTCCTATGACCTCTAGAGCAAGTTCACTTCAAAGCAAAACAAAAATCCCACTAGGCGCTGCTTCGCTTCGAACAAAAGAAAAAAAAGACTAGAAGAGGTCAGTTTCGGATGGAACTTATATTAACCTGACTGTGATTAACTATTACCCTCTCTCTACCTCTACAGCCACTTACATTTTTCTTGAAGCCGCCGAGTCCACTTCTCTGCGGCACCGTGGCGTAGTTCCAATCATAAGACTCCCCCAGCAGGAGAGGCGCCAGCCCAGGGACGGAGGCGGCGACGGGCGGCGGAGCTCCAGCCTCCAGCACCAGCACGGAGTAGCCAGCCTGGGCCAGCCGAGACGCCACCACAGAGCCAGCCGAGCCCGCACCAACTGAGCCACGGGGTGAGAAAAAGGATGTTAGAAGGATATTAGACCAGATGATGAAATGAATTACCTTTGCCATTATTTCTAAGGTGTTACCAATCCGACTTTGTGATTGGTAGTCTTCCTCTATTTTATCTGTCAAGTGTTATGGGTATTTTTTAATGATTCAGGGATGCTGGTTGACTATTTCCTGTAGCCCACCGTGAAAAAGAAAATGGCTGACTGTTCCTTGTATGAATTCAAATAATGTACTGAAATGAGATAGATCGAGACCCTTTCCCCACACCTTTAGTCCTCCCTTCAAATCCTCGCGTCCACTCACCCACTATGAAGTCGTAATCCTGCTGGACGGGGTGCTGTGGTATGGGGGGCAATCCCTCGTGAGCCCCGTAGTAGAGGAAGGAACCGGCCAGAGTCAGCAGCACGGAGACGAACGGGGCCGTCAAGTTGATAACACCCATCTTTCTGAGGGGGATAAAGAAGCTTAATTTTTGTTGCATATGTTAGCAGAAATTATGGTGGTAGTGGTGATTATGGTAGTAGTAGTAGTAGTTTATAGTATAGTATTAGTAGGAGGGAGAAAATAATAATAATAATAATAGTAGTAATAATAGTGATAATGATATGAAGAATGATGATTATGGCTATTTAAAAAAAAGTAAAGGAAACATCCATCTCTTCCTTACACATGCATTCACGTGTATCCCCCACTTCCCTTCTGCGTACGTTAACCTCACTGCTAGACGTGGACGCACACATCCTTGCACCATCCTTTCTCTGCACCATGCACGTTTGGCTAAAGGTATACAAGAACATAGGGGGACTGCAAGAGGCCGAATGGGCTACGAAGGGCAGCTCCAGATTCCACCCCCACTACCACCTGTCTTCTTCGTACATGTAGCTATCACGTCTACTCTTAAAACAAGCTATTGTCCCTGCACTCACTATGTGAGTCTTCCATTCCCCCACCACCCAATTACTAAACCAATGCCTGCTTACATCCATTACTGCGTGTTCTATCCTGCTGGCTAATTCTCAGTACTTTACTTATATCACCTTTGTTGTAACCCTTGACCCATTTGAATACTTATATCAGATCTCCCCGCACTCTTAGTCTTTCTAGTGAAAAGAAGTTGAGATGTTTCAGCCTATCTTGATACAAGACCGTGGGTATACACCACAAATCACTGCCCTTGTACCCCTTTTTCTACACGTTACCTTCACACTAAAGCATGCACGTGTCTGTGGCTATAGGTATACAAATCATAAGTCACTGCCTTTTCCTATACGTTAACACTTCCCTTCACTTTCTAGACACACGGAAACACGACAGACGATTCAACACTATACAGCGCCACTTGCCTTCACTTCCTAGCTTTCACGTGTATGTGGCTATATACAAATCACAAGTCACTGCCCTTTTATCCCCTTTCCTTTAAGATAGACGATTCAACACTTCCTACCATGCACTTGTCTGTAGCTATAGGTATACAAATCACAAGTCACTGCCCTTCTATCTCTTTTCCTATATGCTAACACCACTTTTCCTATACTGTATGCTAACACCACTTTTCCTATATGCTAACACCGAGACATGAAAACACACAAGATAGACGATTCAGCACTTGTCTGTGGCTAAAGGTATACAAATCACAAGTCACTGCCCTTCTATCCCTTTTCCAATACTCCTATGTTAACACTTAGTACCTTCACTTTCTAGATCTAGAGTCACGGAACCACAAGATAGACGATTCAACACTTCCAAGCATGCACGTCTGTCTATAGGTATACAATTCACAATTTCCAATATGTTAACACTTACCTTTAACTTTCTAGAGACACTGCAACACACAAATAGATGCAGCACTAGAGCTTCTGCCCAAGGTTTTGTTCTGGCTGAGGTGTTTCCACTGTCAAGTCCAGAAGCAGAATGACCTACAACGGAACGGGCTGTCCGTCAACGGCTATCCTCCTGTCCCCTGAGGAACCTGATCTGACCAGCCTCACCCCGCCTCGAGCCACACCCCCGCTGACCTGTCCCCGGCGCTCCCTAGAGGTATGGTGAAAGAGGATTAACACTCCCTCCAACACGTGTTCGTTGAGGGTGTGGGCGCTGGGATTAGGGTGGACGGGAATGCAAGGAGTGTGCCCTTTTTTGCTTTTTGTTGTTTCATTGTGTTTGAGGTCACACTTTTAGAGATGTTTTAGATGTAGAAATGGTTGTAAATTAGGGATGTTTTTAATTCAGAGATATTATATTAGAGATGTTCATGATTTAGAGATGGTTTTAGATGTGTTGTTTTTTAATTTAGAGATTTTATTTTTATTTTGGGATGTTATTTTACAGATGTTTTTAATTCAGAGGCGTTTCTATAGATGTTTTTATTTATTTATTCATAGATGTTTTTTTTTAAATTTAGAGATGTTATTTAGATATAGTGTACATTTGTGATAGAGATGCTTTTAATCCAGAGATGTTCCTTTAGAGATAATGTTTTTTATATCTTTTTTTATTTTTTTATTTAGAGATTTTTTTTATTACTTTATAGACAAGTTTTTTTCGACACCTAAAGGCTTTGAAGTTTTACGGAGGCACATTCCTTTTTTTGTCTTATTTTCTTATTCTTTCTTATTTTTTTCTTTCTCCGCTTTCATATATATTTTTTTCTTTGTTAGTTTTTCCTCGCGTTTTTTATCTTTCCTTCTTTCTTCATTAATCCCGTTTTTATTACGCTATTTTTTTCCTTCTCTTCATTAATCCCGTTTTTATTACGCTATTGTTTCTTTCTTCCTTTCTTCATTAATCCCGTTTTTATTACGCTATTTTTTTCCTTCTCTTCATAAATCCCGTTTTTATCACGCTATTTTTTTCCTTCTCTTCATAAATCCCGTTTTTATTACGCTATTTTTTTCCTTCTCTTCATTAATCCCGTTTTTATCACGCAATTTTTTCTTCCTTCTTTTCTTCATTAATCCCGTTTTTATCACGCTATTTTTTCTTCCTTCTTTTCTTCATTAATCCCGTTTTTATCACGCTATTTTTTTCCTTCTCTTCATAAATCCCGTTTTTATTACGCTATTTTTCTTCCTTCTTTTCTTCATTAATCCCGTTTTTATTACGCTATTTTTTTCCTTCTCTTCATAAATCCCGTTTTTATCACGCTATTTTTTTCCTTCTCTTCATTAATCCCGTTTTTATCACGCTATTTTTCTTCCTTCTTTTCTTTATTAATCCCGTTTTTATTACGCTATTTTTTTCCTTCTCTTCATTAATCCCGTTTTTATTACGCTATTTTTTTCCTTCTCTTCATAAATCCCGTTTTTATTACGCTATTTTTTTCCTTCTCTTCATAAATCCCGTTTTTATTACGCTATTTTTCTTCCTTCTTTTCTTCATTAATCCCGTTTTTATTACGCTATTTTTCTTCCTTCTTTTCTTCATTAATCCCGTTTTTATTACGCTATTTTTTCCTTCTCTTCATAAATCCCGTTTTTATTACGCTATTTTTCTTCCTTCTTTTCTTCATTAATCCCGTTTTTATTACGCTATTTTTTTCCTTCTCTTCATTAATCCCGTTTTTATTACGCTATTTTTTTCCTTCTCTTCATAAATCCCGTTTTTATTACGCTATTTTTTTCCTTCTCTTCATAAATCCCGTTTTTATTACGCTATTTTTTTCCTTCTCTTCATAAATCCCGTTTTTATTACGCTATTTTTTTCCTTCTCTTCATAAATCCCGTTTTTATCACGCTATTTTTTTCCTTCTCTTCATAAATCCCGTTTTTATTACGCTATTTTTTTCTTTCCTTCTTTCTTCATTCGTTCCTCTGTTCATCAGTCATCACATATTTTGCTATTTCTTTATATACTTCTGATTATTGATTTATTTCCTTTCCCCTCCTTCCCCGCTCTCTCTCTCTCTCTCTCTCTCTCTCTCTCTCTCTCTCTCTCTCTCTCTCTCTCTCTCTCTCTCACATAAATTAGCTCTTCATTTTCGCATTCATGATAAAATACTGCATCTCGTCTACCAGCGTTCGTCTTATTCACATTATTATTATTATTATTATTATTATTATTATTATTATGAGAGACGAATCAGGTAGAGAGGGACGCTATAAGGTATACCTGTTCTGCATTCCCCTAACACCTGAGACGCAGAGATGGAGAAAAAGAAAGTGAATGCGATCAGAGAGAGGTAGAAAAACGAGATAATGATGGAAGTGGAGGGACAGAGGGTAAAAAAAAAAAAATGAAATACACAGACAAATAAATGACGAGAGATAGATAAGACAGAAAAATACAGAAATACAGAGATAGAGATAAATAAAAGACGAGATAATGATGATAATGAAAAAGTGGAGGGACAGGGTAAAAAAATATCTTGAAATACAGAAATAAATAAAAGACGAGAGATAAATAAGAGACAGATAAATACAGAGATACAGAAATACAGAGATAGAGATAAATAAAAAAGACGAGATAATGATGACAATGAAACTGGAGTGACAGAGGAATGGGGTAAAAATATCTTGAAATACAGAGGCAAACAAACAAAAAAAATAAGTAAAATGTATAAACAACTAAAAAACAAGAATAACGAGACTATATTACTTGTTCTTTATAATATTACACGCTGATAATATAGAAGATAATGGAAGTGGCGGGAGAGAGGAATAGGATAAAAAAATCTTGAAATAGAGGCAAACAAACAAAAAAAGTAAAAAAGTATAAACAACTAAATAAACATGATAATAACGAAACTATATTACTCGTTCTCTATAATATTACACGCTGATAATATTACATACTGATAATATAGAAGATAATGAAAGTGGAGGGACAGAAAGGTAGGGTAAAAATAAATCTAAATACAAAACTAACCAAAAAAGAAGTAAAACATAAGAACAACTAAATAAACATGAGAATAACGAGACTATATTACTTGTTCTCTATAATATTACACGCTGATAACATTACATGCTCTCTACTGCGTTATTTATCCTAATCATCCCCTTCGTCAATCATTATATGTGTCCACTATAAGTAAGTCATATTCTTAAACATTTCCAAGCACATGTATTTGGCAACGCTTTCGTAGGAGTTTCAAGCATTTTCAGGGGTAGTTTTATGATCCTTGTGGTAGTGGAGGGATTTTCAGGGGTAGTTTTATGACCCTGGTGGTAGTTTGGAGGGATTTTCAGGGGTGGTTTTATGACCCTGGTGGTAGTTTGGAGGGATTTTCAGGGGTAGTTTTATGACCCTGGTGGTAGTTTGGAGGGATTTTCAGGGGTGGTTTTATGACCCTGGTGGTAGTTTGGAGGCATTTTCAGGGGTAGTTTTATGACCCTGGTGGTAGTTTGGAGGCATTTTCAGGGGTAGTTTTATGACCCTGGTGGTAGTCTGACCCTTCTGTATACCATGAACCTAAAAACACACTTATTAGAACCTGATTAATCTCCTTTTTGACCTTTGGAAATAGCTGGTGCAGGGGAGGGGTTTTAGCGCCTGACAGTATGAATCAAATGCCTCTCCCATTGTTCTCTGCCGCGCTGTGAGGTTAGTGTAATCCATAATCCCATTCATTAAGAGATTAGCAGGCGGTGGAAGGGTGTGACCTGGGCACCCTCCCACGTGACCCCACTCTCTCTCTCTCTCTCTCTCTCTCTCTCTCTCTCTCTCTCTCTCTCTCTCTCTCTCTCTCTCTCTCTCTCTCTCTCTCTCTCTCTCTCTCTCTCTCTCTCTCTCTCTCTCTCTCTCTCTCTCTCTCTCTCTCTCTCTTATGTACTTAATTTGATTTTTTCTTTTAATTTTATCTTTTCTTTTAATTATGTATTTCTTCTTTTATTTATGTATTCTTTTTTTTTTCTCCCAGAGGCGTGTTTTTCGTTGTTTATTTTTTATATAGTTTATTAGGGATTATATATTTAGAGACGTTTTAAAGGCGAGATTTTTCGACATCCAAGGACTTCGAAGTTTTATTGAGGTAGTATTCCCTTTTATGTGTTCTTTTCTTGATCCTTCTTCTTTCTCTTTGCTTCGTTTATCTTTCTTCATTTATTTTTTCTTTGTTATTTTTTTCTCGCGCTGTATTTTCTTTATTTTTTTTCAATAGTCTATTTGTCTATGAATCCTCACATATTTTCCCCATTTATGTATTGTTCAGTTTGTTTAGGATTTACTGTCTATTTATTTCTGTCTATTTTCCCAGGATTGGCAAGTTAATGGGTTGTTAGTATTTGCGTACCCTTTACGTGGCTGTGTTTGTTATTATTGTTATTATTATTATTATTATTATTATTATTATTATTATTATTATTATTATTATTTTTTATTATTTTTTTTATTATTATTATTATTATTATTATTATTATTGGTGGTGGTGGTGGTAGTAGTAGTAGTAGTAGTAGTAGTAATTGTAGTAGTAGTAGTAGTAGTAGTAGTAGTAGTGTTGTTGGTGGTGGTGGTGTTTTATTATTATTATTATTATTATTATTATTATTATTATTATTATTATTATTATTATTATTATTATTATTATTATTATTATTATTGGTGGTGGTGGTGGTAGTAGTAGTAGTAGTAGTAGTAGTAGTAGTAGTAATTGTAGTAGTAGTAGTAGTAGTAGTAGTAGTAGTAGTAGTAGTAGTAGTAGTAGTAATAGTAGTAGTGTTGTTGTTGTTGTTGGTGGTGGTGGTGGTGATTTATTATTATTATTATTATTATTATTATTATTATTATTATTATTATTATTATTATTATTATTATTATTATTATTATTATTATTATTATTATTATCACTTTTATTGTTGCTGTTGATTTAGTTACGCTTGTAGTGAAAGCAGCAACATCAACAGTTTGCTACTATTATGCAGTGATACAAACGGGTAAAGAGAAGGTAGATAGGAACTCCATTGGCTCTAGATTAAAAGAAAAAAGAAAGAAAGGAGAGTTTATTGTCTTGATTACTTTGCCTCATACCAGTTTACGCGGAGGAGGAGGAAGAGGACATTCCCTGAAGTTCCCGTTCAATGAATCTTATCCAGTGATAGCTGACGTGACGACCTTCACCAACAGTCCCGTTCGTGAACATTACGTGTCTGAGTCCCGTCTCGCCACATGACCTTTATCTTTGTCGCTGCGTCGCCACACTTGCATTATTTTATTGGTTCTTAGTACAGCTTATCACCGGAAACTTTCCTCTTGTCACGTGATCTGTTTATTCAGGGCTTACTTCTTATGCGGGGTGGAGAGTGTATGAAGTGATAATTTACCTTCCCATTGATAGGAAAGTAATGACAGATAAGATTGCAGGTGGTGGACTAGTATAACGCCGCTTCTTCTGTGAGTCATCGCTGTGTGTCATACGAATAATGACAGACTGCACGTCGAGTCATACGCGGAACTAATGACCAGGTTTTTCCCCCTCGGTGCCCTTTCATGTATAATAATAATAATAATAATAGTCGTCATCGTCGTAGTAGTAGTAGTAGTAAAAGTAGTAGTAGTAATAGTAATAGTAATAATAATAATAGTAGTAGTAGTAGTAGTAGTAGTAGTAGTAGTAGTAGTAGTAGTAATAATAATAATAATAATAATAATAATAATAATAATAATAATAATAATAATAATAATAATAATAATAATAATAATAATAATAATAACAACAACAACAACTCAAACAATGTCAGGATGTTTGATAAGGCCTTTTGTCCAGCTGGTGCCTATCAGTGTCTGCTGCTGATAAGGCAGACACAAACGTATACTTTACATACTATAACTGCAACAAACGCTTGATGTCTGGCTAATAATAGAATTCCCTACACACCGCCTCGTAAGTGTGGTCAATTAACTATCAGGTATGAATATAATAATAAATTTTTTCCTTCTCTTACTACTTTTCATTTTCTTTTTCTCTCTATCTTTTGTCTTCGCTTCTGTATTCTTTAATGATTCCTCTTCTTGTTTTTTTCTTAATTATATTTATCCTCCTCCAACTCCTCTCTTTTTTTCTCTCTATCTTTTGTCTTCGCTTCTGTATTCTTTAATGATTCCTTTTCTTGTTTTTTTCTTAATTATATTTCTCCTCCTCCAACTCCTCCTCTTTTGACCTCCTTTGACCCTAAGCTCCCGTGTATCTAACCCCACCTAATATCGCTCTCCATGAATTTATCTAGTCTATTTTTGAATGTGACAATTGTATTGGCACTCACCACATGACTGCTAAACCTATTCCCTCCTCCTCTTTTCGTTCTAGTCTTCCCCCTCCTCCTTCTTTTTCTTCCTATTTGTTCATGTTCTTGTTCCTGTTTTTGTTTTCTTTCTTTTATATAGTCTTAGTGTCACATTCAGTCGACTAAGTTGCAATATATTTTTTTTTCATGCCATACCATCTCTCATATCAGTCATTAGATCCTCGTTATGCTCTTTAAATGAAACGAAGTGTGAGATACAGAGGCTTATAGACACCTGACCTGACCACCTGACCCCCGCATCTGGCTGACCTTCGGAGGTGGGATGGGCTGACCTGACTAACCTGACTTAAGAACACCAAGGTGGGAGTGCTCTGTCCCTCATTGCTTAACTTTGAATGAGGGTGCTTTGTCCGTGGGGGTTTTGTCATGTTCTTGGGTTCATATTATTAAATGTACCGAGCTCCCTTTATTACTGTTTTCTAGGTCGCAGAGAAGATTAATTGGGTTCTCATGGGTGGGTTTTTTTTTCGTTCATGATGCAGAAGTCTTGTAAAAATATCACCATAGGTCACAAAACAGTCCATGAGAATCCCAGCAACTTCCACGAGAGGCTCTTCGAACAGAACTGGGGGCCGATACATAAGAACATAAGAACATAAGAACGCAGGAGTCTGCAAGAGGCCGGTAGGCCTGTACGAGGCAGCTCCTTTGACCCTAAGCTCCCGTGTATCTAACCCCACCTAATATCGCTCTCCATGAATTTATCTAGTCTATTTTTGAATGTGACAATTGTATTGGCACTCACCACATGACTGCTAAGCCTATTCCACTCATCCACCACCTTGTTAGTAAACCAATTTTTGCCTATGTCCCTGTTGAATCTGAATTTATCCAGTTTAAACCCGTTACTTCGTGTCCTACCCGGTTCTCTTACCAACAAAACCTTATGAATGTCTCCCTTATTAAAGCCCTTCATCCATTTATAAACCTCGATCATGTCTCCACGCACCCTTCGCCTTTCTAGAGAATGCAAGTTTAACTGTTTGAGTCTTTCCTCGTATGGCAAGTTTCTCAACCCCTGAATCATCTTAGTCATCCTCCTCTGCACCGATTCTAACATTTTGATATCCATTCTATAGTAGGGTGACCAGAACTGAACCGCATAGTCAAGATGAGGTCTAACTAATGCTAAATATAGTTTGAGGAAGACTTCGGGGCTTCTGTTGCTTACGCTCCTTGAAATAAATCCCAGTACCCTATTAGCTCGATTTCTAGCTTGAATGCATTGTGCCCTTGGACGGAGATCAGAGCTCACTAAGACCCCTAAATACATACTTTGATCTTGCAATTTTACACTTACTAACCTTACAGGAATGATAGATGACCACGGCGACACTGATGATGATGACGATGAAAGTGACACAGCACAAACGATGCATAAATCGCGAAACGTCACATCCTGGGGCGGGGGTGTGTGGAGCCTCCGTCACGTCTCCGATGCTCGCTGTCCCAGTCAGTTACGAGTCTTCGCGTAGTTCTGTTCCCGACGTGTCTCCGCTGGAAAACATAAAGCGTAACCATTGACACGTATTAAAAAAGGTATCGTACTTGAGCTTCACTGTTCAGAGGTAGCATTCTGCATTCTCTCTCTCTCTCTCTCTCTCTCTCTCTCTCTCTCTCTCTCTCTCTCTCTCTCTCTCTCTCTCTCCGTTTGATACGTTTTCTCTTTTAATGTGTGATGTAATTTATCTCCCTATCAAAGGCTATCATTGAAGATAAGCCGCATCCGTGTTGCCAAAAGGGGTGCACCAGTCTTGCCAGTGCACACACGGGCTGTCTTCTTCGTGAGAGTGAGACGTAGGAGAGAAGAGACCGGAGCTATGGATACAAAAACGTTGGTGAGTGGCAAAATATGTCTTGCAACAATACGAGATAGTTGTGTTCATTTCCTATGCACTGGAGGGACTTTAGGTTATTAGTTGAAGAGATCTAGGTTACTATTGATTTGTGGTTTGTGGCTGTGTGCATTAATTTGGCGGGAAATGTAAATCACAGCAGTCCTGACGATGAAAACGCCTTGTGGTCACCCCCAAAGGTCTGTCTGGTGAAGATCGGGAACATGGATGGGGTGAGGAAGTTAGTTCGGCAGGGCACTCCTCTGGACTACCTCGAGGACCGCCGCTCGCCCCTCATGCACGCAGCGGTATCCAAGAAAGTGGGCATGGTGCGCGAGTTGCTGGACATGGGCGCTTCTGTTGACTTCACAAACGACGACGGTCAGTGCTGAGTGTAGGGAACTGCTCATGCATGTTGAAAGCCATCATTCGAACACCTTATTTATCATACCGGTTGGGCACATCTAGGGTCGTATTTTAAAACATTTTGTCGCTAAAGCACACATATTTGACAAGGCTTTCTTATGAGTTTTGGGTATTTCCAGGGGTAGATTTATGACAATGGTGGTAGTTTGGCCCTTTCTCTGTACCATGAACCTAAAATACCACTTATAAGAACCCAACTGACCTCCTTTTTGGCCTTAGGAAATAGTTGATGAGAGAGTCGAAAGCGTTTAACACTATTGACCCTAAACTCGCGTAAACTTAACTCTCGGACTTTAAGGAAAATGACTAAGTTTGTGAGTTCATCCTGTACATTGAAACCATAATTTATTTTACATGTTGGTTTGATTTAAAAAAGCGAGTATTTTTTTAAACTTAAACTAATTCTTGAACCATAAGAAAAAAAAAATGACTGTGTGAGTTGATTTTATACGTCGAAACAATCATTTAATTTCTATGTTGGTTTGATGAAAAAAAAAAAGTGTATTGGCCGAACTTTGAATCTATCTCGACTTAACGGTAGCATCGGGGATCATGTTTCTTAATGGTCCCTCCAAGCGAGAAAAATGAGAAAAAAATCACCCCTCTCACAAACCATTTCATAATATATATCAAAGCATTTGTGATCAGATTATGTATCATCTATTTTGGGGGGTTAATATCATGGCACAAATTTGGCCCGTCGCTGCTACCGGGTTAAACCATACTATAATAAGGGTGTGAGTTTATCTTATATACGTTGAAACCATCAGTAGTCGGCTTAGTTAAACACGCTGATTGAAAAAAAAGAAGTGTAGGCCTATTCCGGATCCATATGAACTAGCGCAAGCACAACACTTAAAACGTTGGAAATTGTATGAAATGAAGTCACATGAAATTTTGGATCGTGTGTTCTTGTGTAACGCGTAACCTTCTTTTTGCCATCGTCCTGAGCCTCAAATTCTTGCAGGCTTGACGGCCCTACACTACGCGGCCACCAGCGGGTCCCTGAAGGAGGCTGAGGCGCTGTTGGATGCTGGGGCAGAGCTGGAGGGAAGGACCAACACAGGTAAGTTGTCGCCAAAGTCACAGGTGAACAATATAGACTTTGCTACGCATTTCTACGGCGCACTCCTCTGTCTCCTTTTATGTATTTTTGCCTCATGATAAACTGTTATATTCGTTAGATGTATTCCTGATCTCTACTTTTTCTGTTCTCCATTTGCCAGCCGACCTATATATCTTCCTCCTGTCTCTCTTCCCTATGTATCTCCCTATCCTGTCTGTCTATTTATCTATCTATCAATCTATCTATCTTTATATCTGTCTATCTTTCTGGCTATCTGTCTCTATCTATCTATATCTATCTATTTACCTATCTATCTATCTCTTCCTATTAAGTGATTCAGCTAACCATCTATCTGCCTCCTTACTATCTATGTCTCAGGTTAATTGTCCTCAGCTTTCCCTCACACAGTCCTATATCACAAAAGAGTCCCAGGGAAGGCATGCCCCTGGGACGGACTGATACTTGTGTTATCTCCTTCATCAGGCAGAACACCGCTGGCTCTGGCGTGCCGCAATGGACGTCTCCCCACGGCCAAGATGCTGCAGGAGAGAGGAGCTGATCCTAACGCGAGGGACAATACAGGTAAGAAAGGCGAGGGAGTCCCCAGTAAACACCATGATGGATATATAGTAATATGTTCATGTTAACTCTGCAAGTAAGCTCCTCCCCCTTTCCTCATGAAATGTATGTTATTGGCCAGTCCACAAAGTCACGCCCCTCTACAACTCAGGCTGCACGTGGTTGATACATGCTGGGAAACGTTATAATCTTCATTTAGTTAATTTAGTATAATGCAACAATGAGATAAATAGAAATCCATTGTATTTATTTTCTTTTTTGGTGTGTGTGTGTGGGGGGGGGGGGCTTCTATTTTCTTAAGGACTTTTTTATTTGATGATCCGCCCTTGGCCTGTCTACTCTACGAAAATATTACTGATGATCTGAAGTCAACTACCTCGCTGTTTCTCAGGGTGGACGCTGCTCTTCATGGCTGCCCGCGCTGGTTCCTTGCCGGTGGTTAAGTGGCTGGTGGAGGAGCTGGACGCCGACCCCCGCCCAGAAATCAATGGAAGAAACGCGGAGAAGTTGGCAGAGAGCAAGAAACATCTGGAGGTGGCAGAGTACTTGAGGAACGTTCTCCGAAACCTCCCTGACCCAGTGAGATGCAACCGTATTTCTAAATCTCAATATTAAGAAAGGCATATGAACTTTCTTGTTTAGGACTATTTCAAGAGCTTTAGAAAGACAAGAGAGCAAAGCTACAGGATGGTTTTTAAAGGGTTAGAGTGGTCACCTTCCATAGGCACAGGTACATGGGCCTACTTCCAGCATGAAGGAAAGGTAGTTGATGAAAGGCAGAGACGAAAGTGACCGATCAGGCAGGGTGCCAGCAGGGAGGCACAATTTTCAAGAACATTAAGATATACGTTTACTCTTTTTTCCCTTGCATGAATTATTTCCTAAGTCAGTGACTTTAGTAAACCAGCCAGTCTGTCTATCTATAACTCTTTCTTTTGTATTTTTGTCTTGGGTTTGCTCTATTATATATTTTTTTCATCTCGAAAGATAAAGGAAGGACCGAGCCTGAAGAAGTCGCCTAGTGGTACGTCAAAAAGAGACAGCAAGAAATTGTCCGTCCAAGCCAACAGTCTTCATGAGTCATATTGGGTAAGGCTGCTAATAGGCGCACCTAACAACACCAAATGTGGGGCACAAACTTGGTGGAGGGACTGTTTTTTGTGCCTCGAGCGACGGCAGTGGGCTAAGGAGTAGCCTTTTCAGATTTTTTGTTTTTATTTATAAATGATCCACGAGACATCCAGGAGTTAAATCAAAGTATGTGCTCATCTTTGTATTCATTCATACGCACACTGGTAATGTTTCTATGGTGTCTGATTCACTTAATTGAGTGAAACTTTACTGTGATGAACAGTCGCAAATTCGTGTCACTAGTAAAATTGAAAGTAGTAATGTAAGTTATGCCTCCATGAAATATACACAAATAGATAAATATGACAGCTCACGAAGTCCCACTAAGTGACACCACCTGTTTTGCACAGTAAAAATATGATTATTTAAAGAATCTGATACCCGCAAAATGGCGTGCCTTGCTGCCTCGGGCCACAGTTGTCGTATAAAATATGAACGTATATTCATATTATTGTTCTGTTATTTATTCAGTGTTTTGTTCAAGAAAAAGAATACTCATAATTTTAGTTAGTTTTCGGTTATAAGGATTCTTTACGAAATACAATTATAATATTACCGCCTTTAAGTTAGGAAACGTACTGAATCCTGGATCGGCTATGATGATGTTAGGTGCGCCTATTCACAGGAAGTTTAGTTAAAAGAAAATAACTGGGCAGATTCAGATGCGGCTGGGTACTGGGCTCGCTGGGCCAAGTAATTTGGGCTGAGCCTCCAAGCAAACAGCTCCCTCTTGCTGGGTTGCAGATGGAGGCTGCTGATTCACCTATAGACGAAACTCCATCTTCTCCTGTGGAGGTGACAGAGGTTGTGAGGAAGGTGAAGAGTGGGGAGGTAGCTGGGATCTTTAATATCAGTGCGGAGATGCTGAAAGCTGGGGGTGAAGCCATGGCCCATGGATTGCATGCGGGACTTTCTGTCGTGTTGAAGTCTGGTGCCATTCCTCTTTACTGGAAAAGCGGGTTGGTTGTCCCTATCTGGAATGGGTGAGGGTACCGATAGAAATGCAACAATTACCGTGGTATTACTCTGCTCAGTGTTCCGGGCAAAGTGCCCGCTCGTCTGGTGCTGATATTGAAGATGATGATAATAATAATAATAATAATAATAATAATAATAATAATAATAATAATAATAATAATAATAATAATAGTAACAATAAACTGAACACTTTTTGAAGGTGAGTGGCGGAGCAGTCGGTCCTGCGAAGCTGAAGGTGAAGTATGTCCAAAATTTGGTCCAGCCGAGCCATGATATTTACGACACCACCACCGACCCCCCAGGCCTCGTCCTCCTCCTCAACTACAGAAAATTTTCGGAGGTCACTCATCCGGAAAGGGAAGGAGCCGAGTACGACACTATTAACCTCGTCAGCGTGTTCGAGCAGATGGGTTACGAGGTTGAGAGTCACGAGAACAAGACGTGGGAGGAAACTATCTGGTGTCTGAAAGAATTTTCCGAGTCAGAACGTCTGAAGAAAGTTGGCTGCGCTATCGTGGTAGTTTCTTCTCACGGAGGCAATGAAAAGCGTTCCTTCTCCACTTCGGACTGCCAAGACGTGTCTGTCGACTACATTCGCAACCTTTTCATCGAAAATCAGTGCAGGGAAGTGAGGGAGATGGCTAAACTATTCTTCTTCCAGTTTTGCCGTGGAGATTTTTCCCCCGAATATCACGTCGAACTTCAAATGGACAACTTGAGACGCGCAGCTCCAGAAAACATCATCAGTTTCTTCAGCGCCTCCGACGGGTTCGTCAGCTACAGGGCTCCGCTCAGAGGCAGCAAGTTCTTGTTAGTCCTGTGCGAGGTTCTGGCCGAGAATGCCCATGAAGAATGCCTTGATGAACTCTTCCGGGAGGTGCAGCGGCGATACAGTATGGATGAGTTGCGTGCCACGCCGGAGAAGCAGGACCTCAACTTTATGAAGAAATTCTACTTTAATCCTCGCCCCAGAGAGTGTTAGCTGGAGAGATAGCCTCACCGAGTATGGCTATACTCCGGTTCCCAGCCCGTACCGGTTCATTTACGAAACATTATCTGGGATGGTCTTTTTTTCACAGCTCTTTGAGTGAGCTGACTTTTGGTTCCTGTGAGTTGCGATGTGTAAAATAATTAAAGACGTAACAGAAACTCCAACATTCACTTACAATTAACTTATTTGTTAAATTGTCTACCTTAATTATTTGATTTTAATAAGTAAAATCGTATATTACACATTATCCGTGTGTGACATTAATATATATGAATAAATTTAGTCGATATGCACACATCTTTCTGAATTGTAGACCTTTACTAATGCTGATATTTTACTCGTAACAACTGTACATTCTTTTCCATCCTTGACTTAATTAAGACAGTCCCTCCTTTGATATACACTTTCTTTCATATCTGTATAAGCTGCTATAAATGGTGGATACAAGTAGGTAACCTAACTCCAACCACAAGTACTCTCCTAAATGAATGCAATGAAATACACTGAGGGCTATTACGAACATATTACTGAGAGTTTTTTTGGTTCCTTGCAGTCCTCCTCTATGTTCCTGTTTTTCTGTTATTATCTTCTGGATGTTATATTTTCCTCTACTGCTTAGTGATACAGATATTGCACACGTTTCATTCTTGTGTTATTGCAGATCACAAACTCCTACGAAAGCCTTGTCAAATATGTGTGCATAGGCCCCGAAAGCTTTAAAAAAAATAGGTTACGGGCTATTATGTACTGCCTGGGGGTCGGGATGGCATGTTCCTCCCTTCTTTGTTGTGTGGTTTTGCAATAAAAAGCCTTAAAGCAATCAATCAGTCATATAAAATAGATTAGGAAACATTGCTCGGCTTTGCGCAACCCCACCCGCGCAGCCCCTCAGGCAGACGATGGCGGGCAAGCGGGTTGAACACTAGTAAGTAATTCTCCCTATTTTTCCACGTTTACCTCCATTTCCCTCATTGCCCTGTACTTTGTGGCATCATCGTGAAAGGTTAAGATGCTTTTCAGCCAGAAGAACTTAGGCTATCGGTGATTTTCCATATAAAACTAGTCATTGTGTGGCGGGGTTGCGTGTGTTTTGAAACCGCTGAACCTGTAACGCCTGCCAGCCATTCGACGTCTGTTATTTTAGGCATTTATGTACCGGTTTGTGAGTCTCCGTTCCCTCCTGTGCCTTCAAGTGTAATGCGATGACGTGATGCACCGGCTTAGTGGGTTAGTTCTTGCTTAGTTGATAGTGGATTATGGTGCTGAGCCCCGTGCATCCCCTTAGCAGACGACAGCAGAGACTTACTAAGAAGCTTCACCTCCTCGCTACCGTTAATATCTCCTTCCTGGCAACTCTAATGTATTTTCTCGTCACAGATTCATTAGGCCATCTAGTCTAGTGCTGAAGGTTACGGATTCAAGAACGAAGAATTAGCAGACGACAACTGAGACCTTAAAACGAAAAGTCACGTTGTTACTGTTAATGTCTCCTTCCTGGCAACTCTAATGTAGTTTTTCGTCACATATTCATTGAGACAACTAGTTCTGTAGGGGGCTACGTATTCAAGAACGAGGAATTATCAGTAACAATACAATGCGGTAAATATCTACAATTTCACCCCTCTCAGTGGCCAACTAAACTTCATTCCTGGCAACTTTTTCTTCTGGTGACGTAATATTATTCAAACTGCTAACTTTTCCCCCCGGAAGGCACTAGTTTCCTGAATTTTCCCCCACCCTCCCCCTAACATATGCTAGTGATTTCCGCCAGAAACTAACTGATTCAAAGGAAATACATAAAATACGCCTGAAATATAACTTTCCTCCTTACAATATACAGAAAGGAGAAAACAAACCCCCTCAAGACCATAAGGATCGTCAATGACAATGGCCCAGCGCGAAGCGGAGCAAAAATTTATTAGAAATAATTACAGGCCCGTAATTTTGACAGATTTTTTGGGGGGGCTTGAGGGCATCATAGGTTCATGAGATGGGGGGGGCAAGGGAAGCGAGCATGCGTAGGGGCCAGGGGGGGAAATATTTTGAAAGTTAAGCACTTTTTGGGGCATTTTGTGGGCGGTACAGAAACACTGGGGGGGGGGGGGTCTATCGCCCCCTCTCCCCCCAGAAATTACGGCCCTGAATTACTTAACAAATGTAATCTTACTGAGCATTACCACCTAACGAGGGGGCGGGGGGCTTCGTACCCCTAGACCCCCTTATTATTTTTTTCGACGTTGTTAATGACATTCTGTTGAACGCTTCCTTCTGTGGATCTGAGTATGTATGTATGATCATAGTTTTCTCAAATTTTGCAGGGTGAAGAGGGTGGACGATGAAATACCGTCAGGACTATTAGTGAGACGAGAGGAAGATAGTGTGTTCATCATTATTGCGTGTGCTTGTGCGTTTTGAGACGTGACAAAAGTGGAAACTTAAAAAAAATAGGGAAAGGAAAAAAACAAAAAATACGAAGTGTAAACTTCAAGGCGTTAGTGGAAAAAATATCTTGAAATACAGAGATAAATACATAAGAACATAAGAACATAGGGAAACTGCAAGAGGCCGGGTGGCCTACACAGGGCAGCTCTAGAATCCCCTCCACTACTCACGATGGGTGAGGTGTAGTTACAGGGGTTACAGGCAGAGGCTTGATCCTCGTTATACCGTTGGTACTAGCCACGCATCCAGTACCCCGTCACCTTACTGCACCCACACCTCACTGCCACCTGTCGTCCTCGTCCATGTAGCTATCCAGTCTACTCTTAAAACAAGCTATCGTCCCTGCACTAACTATGTGATTGCTGAGTCTATTCCATTCCCCCACCACCCTGTTATTAAACCAATGCTTGCCTATATCTCTCCTAAATCTATACTTTTCTAATTTAAATCCATTACTGCGAGTTCTATCCTGCTGGCTAATTCTCAGTACTTTACTTATATCGCCTTTGTTGTAACCCTTGACCCATTTGAATACTTCTATCAGACCACCCCGCACTCTTCGTCTCTCAAGTGAATGTAAGTTTAGATGTTTCAGCCTATTTTGAGATGGGAGGTTCCTCAGCCCCTGAATCATCTTGGTCATCCTCCTCTGAACTGATTCTAGCAAGTTGATGTCCATTCTGTAGTGTTGGCACCAAAACTGGACAGCATAATCTAAGTGTGGCCTAACTAACGCTAAATAGAGTCTGAGGATGACCTCTGCACTCCTGTTGGTTACCGTCCTGTTAATAAAGCCTAATACCCTGTTAGCCCTATTCCTCGCACTAATGCATTGCTTCCTTAGTTTTAGGTCAGAGTTCACTAACACTCCCAAATCCCTTTCACACTCAGACCTGCCTATCGCTGTGGAGTCTAAACTATACCCGTGTAATGGGTTGCGTGTTCCTACACTAAGTACGAGAGATAGATAAAAGACAGAAAAATACAGAAATACAGAGACACAGAGATAGAGATAAATAAAAGACGAGATAATAATGATAATGAAAAAGTGGAGGGACAGGGTAAAAAAATATCTTGAAATACAGAGATAAATAAAAGACGAGAGATAAATAAGAGAGATAAATACAGAGATACAGAAATACAGAGATAGAGATAAATAAAAGACGAGATAATGATGATAATGAAAAAGTGGAGGGACAGGGTAAAAAATATCTTGAAATACAGAGATAAATAAAAGACGAGAGATAAATACAGAGATACAGAAATACAGAGATAGAGATAAATAAAAAGACGAGATAATGATGACAATGAAACTGGAGTGACAGAGGAATGGGGTAAAAATATCTTGAAATACAGAGGCAAACAAAAAAAAAACAAAAAAAAAAGTAAAATGTATAAACAACTAAAAAACATAAGAATAACGAGACTATATTACTTGTTCTTTATAATATTACACGCTGATAATATAGAAGATAATGGAAGTGGCGGGAGAGAGGAATAGGATAAAAAAATCTTGAAATAGAGGCAAACAAACAAAAAAAGTAAAAAAGTATAAACAACTAAATAAACATGATAATAACGAAACTATATTACTCGTTCTCTATAATATTACACGCTGATAATATTACACACTGATAATATAGAAGATAATGAAAGTGGAGGGACAGAAAGGTAGGGTAAAAATAAATCTAAATACAAAACTAACCAAAAAAGAAGTAAAACATAAGAACAACTAAATAAACATGAGAATAACGAGACTATATTACTTGTTCTCTATAATATTACACGCTGATAACATTACATGCTCTCTACTGCGTTATTTATCCTAATCATCCCCTTCGTCAATCATTATATGTGTCCACTATAAGTAAGTCATATTCTTAAACATTTCCAAGCACATGTATTCGACAACGCTTTCGTAGGAGTTTCAAGCATTTTCAGGGGTAGTTTTATGACCCTGGTGGTAGTTTGGAGGCATTTTCAGGAGTAGTTTTATGACCCTGGTGGTAGTCTGACCCTTCTGTATACCATGAACCTAAAAACACACTTATTAGAACCCGATTAATCTCCTTTTTGACCTTTGGAAATAGCTGGTGCAGGGGAGGGGTTTTAGCGCCTGACAGTATGAATCAAATGCCTCTCCCATTGTTCTCTGCCGCGCTATGAGGTTAGTGTAATCCATAATCCCATTCATTAAGAGATTAGCAGGCGGTGGAAGGGTGTGACCTGGGCACCCTCCCACGTGACCCCACTCTCACTTTCCTTCTCCCCCCCCCCCCACCTCTCTCTCTCTCTCTCTCTCTCTCTCTCTCTCTCTCTCTCTCTCTCTCTCTCTCTCTCTCTCTCTCTCTCACCCACATTGCCACCTCGGACATCCTCCCCCGCCCCCCCACCTCTCTCTCTCTCTCTCTCTCTCTCTCTCTCTCTCTCTCTCTCTCTCTCTCTCTCTCTCTCTCTCTCTCTCTCTCTCTCTCTCTCTCTCTCTCTCTCTCTCTCTCTCTCTTATCGTTTGTTTTATTTTTTATGTACTTAATTTGATCTTTTCTTTTATTTGTTATTTCTTCTTTTATTTATGTATTCTTTCTTGCTTCTCCTGAGTTGTTGTTTTTTAGCCCAGAGGCGTGTTATTCGTTGTTTATTTTTTATGTAGTTTATTAGGGATTATATATTTAGAGACGTTTTAAAGGCGAGATTTTTCGACATCCAAGGACTTCGAAGTTTTATTGAGGTAGTATTCCCTTTTATGTGTTCTTTTCTTGATCCTTCTTCTTTCTCTTTGCTTCATTTATCTTTCTTCATTTTTTTTTTTTCAATAGTCTATTTGTCCATGAATCCTCACATATTTTCCCCATTTATGTATTGTTCAGTTTGTTTAGGATTTACTGTCTATTTATTTCTGTCTATTTTCCCAGGATTGGCAAGTTAATGGGCTGTTAGTATCTGCGTACCCTTTACGTGGCTGTGTTTGTTATTATTGTTATTATTGTTATTGTTATTATTATTATTATTATTATTATTATTATTATTATTATTATTATTATTATTATTATTATTATTATTATTATTATTATTATTATTATTATTATTATTATTATTATTATTATTATTATTATTATTATTATTGGTGGTGGTGGTGGTGGTGGTAGTAGTAGTAGTAGTAGTAGTAGTAGTAGTAATTGTAGTAGTAGTAGTAGTAGTAGTAGTAGTAGTGTTGTTGTTGTTGTTGGTGGTGGTGGTGGCTGTTATTATTATTATTATTATTATTATTGTTATTATTATTATTATTATTATTATTATTTTTTATTATTATTATTATTGGTGGTGGTGGTGGTAGTAGTAGTAGTAGTAGTAGTAGTAGTAGTAGTAGTAGTAGTAGTAGTAGTAGTAGTAGTAGTAGTAGTAGTAGTAGTGTTGTTGTTGTTGTTGTTGTTGGTGGTGGTGGTGGTGGCTGTTGTTATTATTATTATTATTATTATTATTATTATTATTATTATTATTATTATTATTATTATTATCACTTTTATTGTTGCTGTTGATTTAGTTACCCTTGTAGTGACAGCAGCAACATCAACAGTTTGCTACTATTATGCAGTGATACAAACGGGTAAAGAGAAGGTAGATAATTAAGAACTCCATTGGCTCTAGATTAAAAGAAAAAAGAAAGAAAGGAGAGTTTATTGTCTTGATTACTTTGCCTCATACCAGTTTACGCGGAGGAGGAGGAAGAGGACATACCCTGAAGTTCCCGTTGAATGAATCTTATCCAGTGATAGCTGACGTGACGACCTTCACCAACAGTCCCGTTCGTGAACGTTACGTGTTTGAGTCCCGTCTCGCCACATGACCTTTATCTTTGTCGCTGCGTCGCCACACTTGCATTGTTTTCTTGGTTCTTAGTACAGCTTAAACCGGAAACTTTCCTCTTGTCACGTGATATGTTTATTCAGGGCTTACTTCTTATGCGGGGTGGAGAGTGTATGTAGTGATAATTTACCTTCCCATTGATAGGAAAGTAATGACAGATAAGATTGCAGGTGGTGGACTAGTATAACGCCGCTTCTTCTGTGAGTCATCGCTGTGTGTCATACGAATAATGACAGACTGCACGTCGAGTCATACGCGGAACTAATGACCAGGTTTTTCCCCCTCGGTGCCCTTTCATGTACAATAATAATAATAATAGTCGTCATCGTCGTCGTCGTCGTAGTAGTAGTAGTAAAAGTAGTAGTAGTAATAGTAATAATAATAATAATAATAATAATAATAATAATAATAATAATGATAATAATAATAATTGTAGTAGTAGTAGTAGTAGTAGTAGTAGTAGTAGTAGAAGTAGTAGTAGTAGTAATAATAATAATAAAAATAATAATGATAATAATAATAATAATAATAATAATAATAATAATAATAATAATAATAACAACAACAACTCAAACAATGTCAGGATGTGCCTATCAGTGTCTGCTGCTGATAAGGCTGACACTAATGTATACTTTACATACTATAACTGCAACAAACGCTTGATGTCTGGCTAATAATAGAATTCCCTACACACCGCCTCGTAAGTGTGGTCAATTAACTATCAGGTATGAATATAATAATAAATTTTCTCCTTCTCTTACTCCTTTTCATTTTCTTTTTCTCTCTATCTTTTGTCTTCGCTTCTGTATTCTTTAATGATTCCTTTTCTTGTTTTTTTCTTAATTATATTTCTCCTCCTCCAACTCCTCTCTTTTTTTCTCTCTATCTTTTGTCTTCGCTTCTGTATTCTTTAATGATTCCTTTTCTTGTTTTTTTCTTAATTATATTTCTCCTCCTCCAACTCCTCCTCTTTTCGTTCTAGTCTTCCCCCTCCTCCTCTTTTCGTTCTAGTCTTCCCCCTCCTCCTTCTTTTTCTTCCTATTTGTTCATGTTCTTGTTCCTGTTTTTGTTTTCTTTCTTTTATATAGTCTTAGTGTCACATTCAGTCGACTAAGTTGCAATATATTTTTTTTTCATGCCATACCATCTCTCATATCAGTCATTAGATCCTCGTTATGCTCTTTAAATGAAACGAAGTGTGAGATACAGAGGCTTATAGACACCTGACCTGACCACCTGACCCCCGCATCTGGCTGACCTTCGGAGGTGGGATGGGCTGACCTGACTAACCTGACTTAAGAACACCAAGGTGGGAGTGCTCTGTCCCTCATTGCTTAACTTTGAATGAGGGTGCTTTGTCCGTGGGGGTTTTGTCATGTTCTTGGGTTCATATTATTAAATGTACCGAGCTCCCTTTATTACTGTTTTCTAGGTCGCAGAGAAGATTAATTGGGTTCTCATGGGTGGGTTTTTTTTTTCGTTCATGATGCAGAAGTCTTGTAAAAATATCACCATAGGTCACAAAACAGTCCATGAGAATCCCAGCAACTTCCACGAGAGGCTCTTCAAACAGAACTGGGGGCCGATACGTTTAAGGATACGTACTTTGATCTTGCAATTTTACACTTACTAACCTTACAGGAATGATAGATGACCACGGCGACACTGATGATGATGACGATGAAAGTGACACAGCACAAACGATGTATAAATCACGAAACGTCACATCCTGGGGCGGGTGTGTGTGGAGCCTGTCACGTCTCCGATGCTCGCTGTCCCAGTCAGTTACGAGTCTTCGCGTAGTTCTGTTCCCGACGTGTCTCCGCTGGAAAACATAAAGCGTAACCATTGACACGTATTAAAAAAGGTATCGTACTTGAGCTTCACTGTTCAGAGGTAGCATTCTGCATTCTCTCTCTCTCTCTCTCTCTCTCTCTCTCTCTCTCTCTCTCTCTCTCTCTCTCTCTCTCTCTCTCTCTCCGTTTGATACGTTTTCTCTTTTAATGTGTGATGTTATTTCTCTCCCTATCAAAGGCTATCATTGAAGATAAGCCGCATCCGTGTTGCCAAAAGGGGTGCACCAGTCTTGCCAGTGCACACAAGGGCTGTCGTGAGAGTGAGACGTAGGAGAGAAGAGACCGGAGCTATGGATACAAAAAAGTTGGTGAGTGGCAAAATATGTCTTGCAACAATACGAGATAGTTGTGTTCATTTCCTATGCACTGGAGGGACTTTAGGTTATTAGTTGAAGAGATCTAGGTTACTATTGATTTGTGGTTTGTGGCTGTGTGCATTAATTTGGCGGGAAATGTAAATCACAGCAGTCCTGACGATGAAAACGCCTTGTGGTCACCCTCAAAGGTCTGCCTGGTGAAGATCGGGAACATGGATGGGGTGAGGAATTTAGTTCGGCAGGGCACTCCTCTGGACTACCTCGAGGACCGCCGCTCGCCTCTCATGCACGCAGCGGTATCCAAGAAAGTGGGCATGGTGCGCGAGTTGCTGGACATGGGCGCTTCTGTTGACTTCACAAACGACGACGGTCAGTGCTGAGTGTAGGGAACTGCTCGTGCATGTTGAAAGCCATCATTCGAACACCTTATTTATCATACCGGTTGGGCACATCTAGGGTCGTATTTTAAAACATTTTGTCGCTAAAGAACACATATTTGACAATGCTTTCTTATGAGTTTTGGGTATTTCCAGGGGTAGATTTATGACAATGGTGGTAGTTTGGCCCTTTCTCTGTACCATGAACCTAAAATACCACTTATAAGAACCCAACTGACCTCTTTTTTGGCCTTAGGAAATGGTTGATGAGAGAGTCGAAAGCGTTTAACACTATTGACCCTAAACTCGCGTAAGCTTAACTCTCGGACTTTAAGGAAAATGACTAAGTTTGTGAGTTCATCCTGTACATTGAAACCATAATTTATTTTACATGTTGGTTTGATTTAAAAGAGAGCAAGTATTTTTTTAACTTAAACTAATTCTTGAACCATAAGAAAAAAAAATGACTATGTGTGTGAGTTGATTTTATACGTCGAAACAATCATTTAATTTCTGTTGGTTTGATGAAAAAAAAAAAAAAGTGTATTGGCCGAACTTTGAATCTATCTCGACTTAACGGTTGCATCGGGGATCATGTTTCTTAATGGTCCCTCCAAGCGAGAAAAATGAGAAAAAAATCACCCCTCTCACAAACCATTTTATAATATATATCAAAGCATTTGTGATCAGATTATGTATCATCTATTTTGGGGGGTTAATATCCTGGCACAAATTTGGCCCGTCGCTGCTACCGGGTTAAACCATACTATAATAAGGGTGTGAGTTTATCTTCGATACGTTGAAACCATCAGTAGTCGGCTTAGTTAAACACGCTGATTGAAAAGAAGAAGTGTAGGCCTATTCCGGAACCATATGAACTAGCGCAAGCACAACACTTAAAACGTTGGAAATTGTATGAAATGAAGTCACATGAAATTTTGGATCGTGTGTTCTTGTATAACGCGTAACCTTCTTTTTGCCATCGTCCTGAGCCTCACGTTCTTGCAGGCTTGACGGCCCTACACTGCGCGGCCACCAGCGGGTCACTGAAGGAGGCTGAGGCGCTGTTGGATGCTGGGGCAGAGCTGGAGGGAAGGACCAACACAGGTAAGTCAGATTAAGAGACGCAAGTTGTCGCCCAAGTCACAGGTGAACAATATAGACTTTGCTACGCATTTCTACGGCGCACTCCTCTGTCTCCTTTTGCGTATTTTTTGCCTCATGATATACTGTTATATTCGTTAGATGTATTCCTGATATTTACTTTTTCTGTTCTCCATTTACCAGCCGACCTATATATCTTCCTCCTGTCTCTCTTCTCTATGTATCTTTATCTCTGTCTATATATCTCCCTATCCTGTCTGTCTGTCTATCTATCTATTCTATCAATCTATCTATCTTTATATCTGTCTATCTTTCTGCCTATCTGTCTATTTATCTATCTATCTATCTCTTCCTATTAAGTGATTCAGCTAACCATCTATCTGCCTCCTTACTATCTATGTCTCAGGTTAATTGTCCTCAGTGTCTTTCCCTCACACAGTCCTATATCACAAAAGAGTCCCAGGGAAGGCATGCCCCTGGGACGGACTGATACTTGTGTTATCTCCTTCATCAGGCAGAACACCGCTGGCTCTGGCGTGCCGCAATGGACGTCTCCCCACGGCCAAGATGCTGCTGGAGAGAGGAGCTGATCCTAACGCGAGGGACAATACAGGTTAGAAAGGCGAGGGAGTCCCCAGTAAACACCATGATGGATATATAGTAATATGTTCATGTTAACTCTGCAAGTAAGCTCCTCCCCCTTTCCTCATGAAATGTATGTTATTGGCCAGTCCACAAAGTCACGCCCCTCTACAACTCAGGCTGCACGTGGTTGATACATGCTGGGAAACGTTATAATCTTCATTTAGTTAATTTAGTATAATGCAACAATGAGATAAATAGAAATCCATTGTATTTTTTTTCTTTTTTGGTGTGTGTGTGTGTGTGTGTGGGGGGGGGCTTCTATTTTCTTAAGAACTTTTTTTTATTTGATGATCCGCCCTTGGCCTGTCTACTCTACGAAAATATTACTGATGATCTGAAGTCAACTACCTCGCTGTTTCTCAGGGTGGACGCTGCTCTTCATGGCTGCCCGCGCTGGTTCCTTGCCGGTGGTTAAGTGGCTGGTGGAGGAGCTGGACGCCGACCCCCGCCCAGAAATCAATGGAAGAACCGCGGAGAAGTTGGCAGAGATCAAGAAACATCAGGAGGTGGCAGAGTACTTGAGGAACGTTCTCCGAGACCTCCCTGACCCAGTGAGATGCAACAGTATTTCTAAATCTCAATATTAAGAAAGGCATATGAACTTTCTTGTTTAGGACTATTTCAAGAACTTTAGAAAGACAAGAGAGCAAAGCTACAGGATGTTTTTTTAAAGGGTTAGAGTGGTCACCTTCCATAGGCACAGGTACATGGGCGTACTTCCAGCATGAAGGAAAGGTAGTTGATGAAAGGCAGAGACGAAAGTGACCGATCAGGCAGGGTGCCAGCAGGGAGGCACAATTTTCAAGAACATTAAGATATACGTTTACTCTTTTTTCCCTTGCATGAATTATTTCCTAAGTCAGTGACTTTAGTAAACCAGCCAGTCTGTCTATCTATAACTTTCTGTTTGTATTTTTGTCTTGGGTTTGCTCTATTATATTCTTTCTTCATCTCGAAAGATACAGGAAGGACCGAGCCTGAAGAAGTCGCCTAGTGGTACGTCAAAAAGAGACGCCGAGAAATTGCCCGTCCGAGCCAACAGTCTTCATGAGTCACATTGGGTAAGGCTGCTAATAGGCGCACCTAACAACACCAAATGTGGGATACAAACTTGGTGGAGGGACTGTTTTTGTCCCTCGAACGAAGGTAGTGGGCTAAGGAGTAGCCTTTCCGGATTTTTTGTTTTTATTTATAAATGATCCACGAGACATCCAGGAGTTAAATCAAAGTATGTGCTCATCTTTGTATTCATTCATACGCACACTGGTAATGTTTCTATGGTGTCTGATTCACTTAATTGAGTGAAACTTTATTGTGATAAACAGTCACAAATTCATGTCACTAGTAAAATTGAAAGTAGTAATATAAGTTATGCTCCATGAAATATACACAAATAGATAAATATAAAAGCTCACAAAGTCCAGTAAGTGACACCACCTGTTTTGCACAGTAAAAATATGATTATTTAAAGAATCTGATACCCGCAAAATGGCGTGCCTTGCTGCCTCGGGCCACATTTTTCATATAAGATATGAACGTATATTCATATTATTGTTCTGTTATTTATTCAGTGTTTTGTTCAAGAAAAAAAATACTCATAATTTTAGTTAGTTTTAGGTTATAAGGATTCTTTACGAAATACAATTATAACATTACCGCCTTTAAGTTAGGAAACGTACTGAATCCTAGATCGGCTATGGTGATGTTAGGTGCGCCTATTCACAGGAAGTTTAGTTAAAAGAAAATAACTGATGGGCTCGTTTGGCCAAGTAATTTGGGCAGAGCCCCCAAGCGAACAGCTCCCTCTGGCTGGGTTGCAGATGGAGGCTGCTGATTCACCTATAGACGAAACTCCATCTTCTCACGTGGAGGTGACAGAGGTTGTGAGAAAGGTGAAGAGTGGGAAGGTAGCTGGGGTCTTTAACCCGATTGAAAAAAAAAATGATTTGAACGATATAAATGCGATATGTGTGTTTTTTCTGTGAGTCCTTTCACCCAATACTCAATGGTGGTGCAAGACTGTAACTTCCGCTTCTTATTTATTATTTCCATGCTTCTTCCATGACTATATATTGTTTAGTTTGAGTTTCTTGTAAAATATATCTGAGGATTGTTTGTCTAGCCTTTCTATACATACCATAGTACCAAATTTATCACAGACTATATTTTCTCTATGTGTATATAAGTAGCACAATATCCTTCATTGCACAAGCATAACATGTTTTCAACAACAAAAAATTACACACAGCTGCCCAAATAACCCATTATGCTCGCCGCCAGCTGATCACATACCAACATTTTCCTCCATTTGCTGCCGACCAATTTGGTATTGCTCTGCTACTGTACAATTTACATAATCCCAATTTTACAAGTATATCTAGAGGTAATTGTGTATTACCTCTGGCCTATATATCCATGAAAATCTGTATGGCTGGGATGACTCAGGTGTCTGGCTATCATGACTCATTGCTGGGCCAACCCGCCAACAACACAACCGACGATGACTGTACGCATGAACACAAAATATATTGAAATTGCTATTCAAGTTGGAATGATATAAAACTAGCTGATCTACTGAACAGTATTTTGAGTATATTGATAAGTAATTATGACACCACCTATTTTCAATATTTTTCGTGGTCATGGATACATTCTATGTAATAGACCACAGCAATACAATAAAAATGAGAGTGAGCTTTCAAAATCATATTTAGGCATAGAAAAGACATCTTGAACCATTTCTACAGGTTTAGGTGCCATGAAGTAAAAGAAAACGATGATCGTATATATACGTACTAAACACTTTCCCTCCCGAACGTATATATACGTACTAAACACTTTACGGGTTAATATCAGTGCGGAGATGCTGAAAGCTGGGGGCGAAGCCATGATCCATGGGTTGCATGCGAGGCTATCTGTCGTGTGGCAGTTTGGTGCCATTCCTCTTTACTGGAAAAGCGGGTTGGTTGTCTATCTGGAAAGGGTGAGGGTACCGACAGAAATGCAACAATTACCGTGGTATTTCACTGCTCAGTGTTTCGGGCAAAGTGCCCGCTCGTCTGGTGCTGATACTGATGATGATGATGATACTACTACTACTTCTACTACTACTACAACTACTACTACTACTACTACTACTAGTAACAATAATCTGAACACTTTTTGAAGGTGAGTGGCGGGGCAGTCGGTCCTGCGGAGCTGAGGGTGAAGTATGCCCACCAGTTGGTCCAGCCGAGCCATGATGTTTACGACACCACCACCGACCCCCCAGGCCTAGTCCTCCTCCTCAACTACAGAAATTTTTCGGAGGTCACTCATCTGGAAAGAGAAGGAGCTGAGTACGACACTATTAACCTCGTCAGCGTGTTCGAGCAGATGGGTTACGAGGTTGAGAGTCACGAGAACAAGACGTGGGAGGAAACTATCTGGTGTCTGAAAGAATTTTCCGAGTCAGAACGTCTGAAGAAAGTTGGCTGCGCTATCGTGGTAGTTTCTTCTCACGGAGGCAATGAAAAGCGTTCCTTCTCCACTTCGGACTGCCAAGACGTGTCTGTCGACTACATTCACAACCTTTTCATCGAAAATCAGTGCAGGGAAGTGAGGGAGATGGCTAAACTATTCTTCTTCCAGTTTTGCCGTGGAGATTTTTCCCCCGAATATCACGTCGAACATCAAATGGACAACTTGAGACGCGCAGCTCCAGAAAACATCATCAGTTTTTTCAGCACCTCCGACGGGTTCGTCAGCTACAGGGCTCCGCTCAGAGGCAGCAAGTTCTTGTTAGTCCTGTGCGAGGTTCTGGCCGAGAATGCCCATGAAGAATGCCTTGATGAACTCTTCCGGGAGGTGCAGCGGCGATACAGTATGGATGAGTTGCGTGCCACGCCGGAGAAGCAGGACCTCAACTTTATGAAGAAATTCTACTTTAATCCTCGCCCCAGAGAGTGTTAGCTGGAGAGATAGCCTCACCGAGGATGGCTATACTCCGGTTCCCAGCCCGTACTGGTTCACTTACGAAACATAATCTGGGATGGTCTTTTTTTCACAGCTCTTTGAGTGAGCTGACTTTTGGTTCCTGTGAGTTGCGATGTGTAAAATAATTAAAGACCTAACAGAAACTCCAACATTCACTTACAATTAACTACTATTTGTTAAATTGTCTACCTTAATTATTTGATTTTAATAAGTAAAATCGTATATTACACATTATCCGTGTGAGTGACATTAATATATATGAATAAATTTAGTCGATATTCACACATCTTTCTGAATTGTAGACCTTTACTAATGCTGATATTTTACTCGTAACAACTGTACATTCTTTTCCATCCTTGACTTAATTAAGACAGTCCCTCCTTTGATATACACTTTCTTTCATATCTGTATAAGCTGCTATAAATGGTGGATACAAGTAGGTAACCTAACTCCAACCACAAGTACTCTCCTAAATGAATGCAATGAAATACACTGAGGGCTATTACGAACATATTACTGAGAGTTTTTTTGGTTCCTTGCAGTCCTCCTCTATGTTCCTGTTTTTCTGTTATTATCTTCTGGATGTTATATTTTCCTCTACTGCTTAGTGATACGGATATTGCACACGTTTCATTCTTGTGTTATTGCAAATCACAAACTCCTACGAAAGCCTTGTCAAATATGTGTGCATAGGCCCCGAAAGCTTTAAAAAAATAGGTTACGGGCTATTATGTACTGCCTGGGGGTCGGGATGGCATGTTCCTCCCTTCTTTGTTGTGTGGTTTTGCAATAAAAAGCCTTAAAGCAATCAATCAGTCATATAAAATAGATTAGGAAACATTGCTCGGATTTGCGCAGCCCCGCCCGCGCAGCCCCTCACCCTCAGGCAGACGATGGCGGGCAGGCGGGTTGAACACTAGTAAGTAATTCTCCCTATTTTTCCACGTTTACCTCCATTTCCCTCATTGCCCTGTACTTTGTGGCATCATCGTGAAAGGTTAAGATGCTTTTCAGCCAGAAGAACTTAGGCTATCGGTGATTTTCCATATAAAACTAGTCATTGTGTGGCGGGGGTGGCGTGTGTTTTGAAACCGCTGAACCAGTAACGCCTGCCAGCCATTCGACGTCTGTTATTTTAGGCATTTATGTACCGGTTTGTGAGTCTCCGTTCCCTCCTGTGCCTTCAAGAGTAATGCGATGACGTGATGCACCGGCTTAGTGGGTTAGTTCTTGCTTAGTTGATAGTGGATTATGGTGTGCCCTGCTGAGCCCCGTGCATCCCCTTAGCAGACGACAGCAGAGACTTACTAAGAAGCTTCACCTCCTCGCTACCGTTAATATCTCCTTCCTGGCAACTCTAATGTATTTTCTCGTCACAGATTCATTAGGCCATCTAGTCTAGTGCTGAAGGTTACGGATTCAAGAACGAAGAATTAGCAGACGACAACTGAGACCTTAAAACGAAAAGTCACGTTGTTACTGTTAATGTCTCCTTCCTGGCAACTCTAATGTAGTTTTTCGTCACATATTCATTGAGACAACTAGTTCTGTAGGGGGCTACGTATTCAAGAACGAGGAATTATCAGTAACAATACAGTGCGGTAAATATCTACAATTTCACCCCTCTCAGTGGCCAACTAAACTTCATTCTTGGCAACTTTTTCTTCTGGTGACGTAATATTATTCAAACTGCTAACTTTTCCCCCCGGAAGACACTAGTTTCCTGAATTTTCCTCCACCCTCCTCCTAACATAAGCTAGTGATTTCCGCCAAAAAACTAACTGATTCAAAGGAAACACATAAAATACGCCTGAAATATAACTTTCCTCCTCACAATATACAGAAAGGAGAAAACAAGCCCCCTCAAGACCATAAGGATCGTCAATGACAATGGCCCAGCGCGAAGCGGAGCAAAAATTTATTAGAAATAATTACAGGCCCGTAATTTTGACAGGTTTTTTTGGGGGGCTAGAGGGCATCATAGGTTCATGAGATGGGGGGGGCAAGGGAAGCGAGCATGCGTAAGGGCCAGGGGGGGAAATATTTTGAAAGTTAAGCACTTTTGTGGGCATTTTGTGGGCGGTACAGAAACACTGGGGGGGGGGGGGGGTCTATCGCCCCCTATCCCCCCAGAAATTACGGCCCTGAATTACTTAACAAATGTAATCTTACTGAGCATTACCACCTAACGAGGGGGCGGGGGGCTTCGTACCCCTAGACCCCCTTATTATTTTTTTCGACGTTGTTAATGACATTCTGTTGAACGCTTCCTTCTCTGGATTTGAGTATGTATGTATGATCATAGTTTTCTCAAATTTTGCAGGGTGAAGAGGATGGACGATGAAATACCGTCAGGACTATTAGTGAGACGAGAGGAAGATAGTGTTCATTATTGCGTGTGCTTGTGCGTTTTGAGACGTGACAAAAGTGGAAACTTAAAAAAAATAGGGAAAGGAAAAAAACAAAAAATACGAAGTGTAAACTTCAAGGCGTTAGTGGTAATGAAAAGAAAAAAAGAAAAAAGAAAACAAGAGAAAAACAGGAAAACTAAATTTCATAGAAAAACTAAAGTAGAAACTGAAAAAGTGAAGTAGAAACAAAGATAAACAAAATTTCAAACTGAAAAAAAAGTGGAAAACAAACTAAGTGAAAAACGAAAGTTGTCAAGACCACCACGGCCGCCACACACACCACGGGGCACGTGGAGTCTGTAGCCTGAGCCGGACTCCCCTCACCCCGGGCCAAGGAAGCTACTGCTCAGACTTTATCTTCCATGGCCAGGCAGTGTCGGGACGTCCGGTGCGGGCGGGCAGGGCTCTCTCCACGGCCACCTGCTGGGCTGTGTGGGGCGGACCTGCGCCACCTTGGTCACCAGTGGAACCACGTAGGTACATTTTTATTCATGTTATTTTGGTAGCTCTCTCCTCTAATAGCCTTGAGGATAGGTAATGAAAGAGAAGAATTAAATGTGTTGTGTGGATGTATGAGAATGAGAGGGATGGATGCTGGTGACACAGTTTAAAGGGCTTGTGATACAGTGTAAAGGGCCAGTGTCACAGTTTAAAGGGCTGGTGGTGCAGTTAGAGGTCAAACACGACTGAGAGAAAACGAAGTTGTAATATAGAAATTGTAGCTTAAAAAGGGTAACAAAGCCTTTTTTTTTTATTAGCTGTTAAACCCCTTTACATAGGACACTAAAAAAAATCAATGTTGTGTTAAACTTCACATGAGGAAACAATGGGATATGAGAAATAAATAATAATGAAATAAACTAATAAATACTATACCGGTAATAATTTTAACCTCGCCGTTGAGCCTCCATTAGTTAAATTTGTCGTTAAAAGAGTAATTAATTCGACTTGCTTAATTACCTCTTTCAGGTCATTATTTTATTTGTTCATATGATTATTGATATATTCATTTTTAAGTGGCGTTGTTTACTCTGTCAGCAAATATAATGGGAAAACTCTCTCTCTCTCTCTCTCTCTCTCTCTCTCTCTCTCTCTCTCTCTCTCTCTCTCTCTCTCTCTCTCTCCAACAATGGGAGCTTCGTAATAACGCAGAAGCATGAAGCGTAAAGTTTTGCAGCACTTTAGTAGAGTGAAGCCTGATGTGATGGTGGTTGTGTGTGTGTGTGTGTGTGTGTGTGTGTGTGTGGATAAACAGAAAAAGAGTAAATAATGCCTATGAGAAAATTAGTATATATATTTTTTGATATTATACCTGGTGAAACACACACACACACACACACACACACAGGCAATCGGTCATGGGCACCTGTATTTTAGATCGGAGTCTGATTTTTTTTTCAGGTGTAGTAATAGGTAAGAATTTGGAAGGGGAGGAGGCAGTCAATAGTGTGGCTGAGTGTTTATCCGTCATATTTGTCACTAATCACACGTTTATTTTCATTTTTATTGTGTATATATATACTGTGATAGAGGAGGAAGACAGTGGAAAAGGGGAAAGAAAGGAGATGAATGAGCGCAAGGGAAACGTATGAAGAAGTGAGAGAGAGAGAGAGAGAGAGAGAGAGAGAGAGAGAGAGGAAGGAGGGGTGTCAGCGGGAGGGGAAGGGGATGAAAGAACATGAAGGAAAAAAAAAAAAATCAGTAAAGAGTGGGGAAAAAAAAGAGCCCTCACACCACACCACCGCTTCCCCTCCCTTGCTCGTTAAGGTAGCAGCTGAGTCCCTTCACACGGCTCGCCTCCAAGACAAATACCGCTCGTTAAAAATGGTATATTCTGAATTTTATTATCCAAATAAAATGTGACACTCCTTCCCCGACACGGAGATATATTATGCCGCGGCGTGGTGTTGGTCACAGAAGAAGAGGGGGAGTGGGGGGGGGGTTCAGAGAGAGAGAGAGAGAGAGAGAGAGAGAGAGAGAGAGAGAGAGAGAGAGAGAGCCATTGTTGCGTGCTGTGTGGGATTTAGGTAATTTTATATGACAAGAAGATAATGGGGTGAGGGAACACGTCACATTGTTGCACTCATACTTTTTCAGGCTCACCTCCTTCCCTCTTCCTTCCTCCTCCTCTTCTTCCTTCTCCTCCTTCGCCCCCCCCCATCGTCCCCCATCATCCCCCTCCCTCACCCACCCTCTTCATCCGCCGCCTCCTTGTCGCATTCTTTCTAATACTTTGTCCCTCCTTTTCCTCCTTATCTTAACCTCGTATTTTTTTTCCCATTCCTCCTTTTTCCTCTTGATCGTTCCAATAATTTAAGTTTTTTTTTGGGGGGATGTATTCAAGTCTTCCTCTTTTTCAGTGTGTTGTTGTTGTTGTTGTTTTACTTTAATTTTTGCTTACTTCCTTTTTTTATTATTTTTTTTACCTTTTCTTATGTATTGGTACTTTTTTATAATTTACGCCTTTGTCTGTAGTAGCTTTTAGAGTATACATAACCTTTTTATACATCATCATCATCATCCTTCTCCTTTTTTTCTTTTTTTCTTTTTTTTCTTCTTTTTCTTCCTTCCCTTCCTCCTCCTCCTCCTCCTCCCTCTTCTATTTTTTTATATTTTTGTTTAATTAATTTTCTCCAGCATTTTTCATTTTATTTTACGCTCTTTCTTTCTTTTTATCTTTATTCTATTTCTTGCTCTACCGTTTCCGAGAGAGAGAGAGAGAGAGAGAGAGAGGATTTTCTAGGTTATATATACATTATTTTATTGGGTCACTTGACAAGAATAGCAGTTTATTTTTTTATATCTATTTTGTAAATGTCATGTTTGCTTACATTACGGAATTCGGCTTTTGACTGTAGGAATGTAAATGAGTTGTGCTTTCTATATTTCAGGTAACAAAGAATAGCGTTTCATTAGAAGGAAATAATAAGTCATCCAACCCACGTTAGCTTAGGATTTGAATTGGTTGGATGTGTGAAAAAGCGGATGACTTCAGATTAAGATGATTCAAACAGGAAAAGGCGTCACTATGAAAAAAAGCAGCCCGCGTCAGTACAGTTTGGGGCCGATTGTTAAAAAAAATGAAACACACACACACACACACACACACACACACACACACACACACACACACACACACGGACGGTACTTGCATTATAAGAAAAGATCCAGCGGGGAATATGCGTGTCCAACAAAGGGGGCTGACAAAGGAAGCGCCGGTATACCTTCTTTTGTTTGGCCTCAAGTGTTGATCGTTAGTGGACCGCGAGGACAGGAGGAGGAGGAGGAGGAGGAACAACAGCAAGAGAGAGGGTGAATAACCGACTGCAAATATATGAGTAAAACGGAAGCTTATTTTTGAGGATAGATTCGTGAACGGTTAAGTTGTAGGTCTGACCTGCAAAGAGAGCCAAGGTTTTTACTAGTCTTTCAACGTGTGGCACTTTTTTTTTTTCTCTCTCTATATATATTCACAGGTTGTACACATCGATTAAGAAAGCTACGTCGTCTTATAGGAAGTTAATTGTAGGGAGAAGGAAAAAAAATGCAGTTTCTTATTTAATGACCAAAAAGAGATGATTAGAAGACAAGGGTGATCAGTTTCTATCTATTTTGCACCTGTTAAAAATTTCAGGTGCGTAACTAATGTAATATATATCAGAGAGAGAGAGAGAGAGTCAGTCAGATGCAGGTACAGGCGGAGAGGAGATGGTGGTGACAGATTTTATACAAGCATGAAAAAAAAGTAGAATAGTAAATATGCATTATTATTATTATTATTATTATTATTATTATTATTATTATTATTATTATTATTATTATTATTATTATTATTATTATTATTATTATCACCTTTCCTTCCTTTCCTTTCCATTCCCTTTCCTCTCTTCTCCTTTTCCTCCCTTTCCTTCCTTTCCGTTCCTTCCCTTTCCTTCCCTTCCCTTCCCTTCCCTTCCCTTCCCTTCTCTTCTCTTCACTTCCCATCCCATCCCATCCCATTCCTGTCATCCCTTCTCACCTAATCCTCCTTACTAGTCCATCCCTCCCTTCCGTGCTCCTTCCCTTCCATCATCCCCACGTCTATCCAGCTCCGTCCCTTCCCTCACCCTTCCCTTACCCTACCTTCCCCGCTCCGCCGTGCTACATCTTGCCTCGTCCCACCCCTTCCCCCTGCCCTTCCTCGTCTCCTCCTTACACTGCTACCATTAGTGGGACGTCCAAGTCAGGCTTTTCTTATTGACACGAGGCAGAGAGAGAGAGAGAGTCATTTTCTTTTTATTTTGTACGTATGAACCTAACCCTTTTTTCTTTCGTTAACTCATTTCGTCTTTTTTGTCTGCATCTTTATCTATCTATTTACGTTAGTCTTATCAACCTGTATCATACCTGTTCTTTATTCCCACTGATCACAACCACTTACTTCTATCCCTCTGTCTATATACCTGTCTGTCTATCTATCCAGGTATGTAGCCGTCTATTGCTGATCGATGTATTTATTTATCTACCTCTACCGCTGGAAAACTCGCTGCCTCTAATGGTTCTGGGAAATAGTCTTGCTTGCTCAAAAATTCTGGGGTTAAATGTAATTGAAATAAAATGGAATGTGAAGAATAACAATCGGAATGGAGCGAATAGTGGTAACAGTAGTAGTAGTATTAGTAGTATTAGTATTAGTAGTAGTAGTAATAGTAGTAGTAGTAGTAGGAGGAGGAGGAGGAGGAGAAGGTGGTTTGTGGTGTTAAGGAAGTGCTGAATGACATTTAAGTGCAAGGAAGAGGAACTGAAATTTGAGGAGGAGGAGGAGGAGGAGGAGGAATAGTAGGAGGAAGGGGAGGAGGAGGAGGAGGAGGAGGAGGGGGGGAAGATATTGTTAAGGTTTAAAGAAATGTGTTTAGGCGTGTTAGCATAAGGGAGACAAGAATATGAAAAGGAGGAGGAGGAGGAGGAGGAGGAGGAGGAGGAGGAGGGGAGAGAGAAGAATGGCTGAACCTAATGTTATCCATAATAGTGAGCCCTTTTCTCATTCCCTCCGTCCCCCCTTACATTCTCTCCTCCCCTCCCTCCCTTTCCTCTCCCCTCCCCCCTTCTCCCCTCCCTCCCTTTCCTCTCCCCTTCTTCGTTCCCTTACTGTCTACCTTCTTCCCCTCTTCTTTCTACTTTTCCCTTCCATCATCCTTCCTGTGTGTGTGTGTGTGTGTGTGTGTGAGAGAGAGAGAGAGAGAGAGAGAGAGAACAGTAATGCAGTTTATAGTGTACTAAGTGTACTCTCTCTCTCTCTCTCTCTCTCTCTCTCTCTAAAGGAAGGAGGAATCATCTGCTCCCCCTATTCTTACTTGTAGGATCTGAATGGCTTTACACAATAGCTTCTTTTCACAATACTCAAGTGGAAAGCTGAGACTCTTCGTATATTCCCTTTCATAACAATGCACCTGAGAGCCGAGACTTACCTGTTCCGTGTATCGACTCCCTGCCCGGTGACGCGAGGGGGACGGACTGTATATGGACCATGTCACTAATGCTTTCTTGTGTTGTTGGCTCGTGCGCATTTAGTGGGAGGAGTTTAGGGTTGAGTTGGTGTTTGGTATGTGTTTTTTTTCTTTTTTTTTTTTTACAACAAAGGAGACAGCTCAAGGGGACAAAAAAAAGGAAACAATAATAAAAAAAGCCCGCTACTCGCTGCTCTTAAAAAGAATCCAAGGAGGTGGCCGAAAGAGGGGTCAATTTCGGGAGGAGAGGTATCTTTTCCTCCCCCCAACCCCCCCGCAAGAAAAGAAGAAAATTAATGTTCAAGGAATGTGCGTATAGCTGTCTTTTTCATTCGTGCAGTTTTTGGTCTGGTTTTATTTTTTTATTATTTTTTTATTCAGGTCATTTGTTTCCCCATCCCCTTACAAAAAAATGTAAAGTTTGTCAAGGAAGGTATGTATAGCTATTTTTTTTTCACGTGTAATTGTGGGTTGGAATTAGCTTGTTTTATTTATTTTTGTCTTATTTTATTTTATTCATAGCATCTGTACCTGATCAGAAAATATGCAAGAGTTATTCAGGATGATTTTTTTACCTGTGTTAGTGTTCTAGTCTAATCTCCTTCCTTTCTTTCGCCTGTGATTTATATTCTTACCTCGACACAAGTTTATTTTTCCATATTCAACATATAGATAAAACAATAACTCATACCTACTCCTATTTTCAGTCCGTGGGTTTATAGGATGTGATCTAAAAGCGATATTTTGGAATCTACCTATAACACAAGCCAGTACGAATCAGTGTTACTCCTACATGGTCGTCGCTCGTGCCTTCCCTCTCAGTCTAGCAATACACGGCATCACTCTGCGCGTGGGACGACTGTGTATTCTTAGACCGCGTATCCAACTTTGCTCCTGTACAATGTGTCCCGTCAATAACACGTACTTAACAATGGCTCTTTGTGTCCATTTTCCTCACAACCTTCACCTTTTACCTGGAGAGATGCCGTCATAAGATACTCTGGCTGTGATTGAATCCTAGCATCAAATTCCACACTAAACAAAGAATCTACTGCCTCTAAGGGAGATTAAAAGATAAACATATAAATATCACTGGCTCTTTGGGGTTCATCTTTCTCAGACCGTCTACCTTTAACTGGGCTTCATTGTATCCTAGCATCAGATTCCACACAATATAATGAATCTACTACCTTCAAATGAGAGACAAAGGTAAACAAAGAAATATCAGTGGTTGTTTGAGGTTCATCTTCCTTACAGCCTCAACTTTTACCTGAAGAAAAGCCGCCTTAAGAATACTGTAGCAAATTTCACGCCATACCAAAGAATCTAATGCCTTCAAATGAGATAAAAAGAGCTGTTCTGCCATTGCCTGCGTGGTGGGCGGAAGACTGATATTCGGTATTTCGAGGAAGTGAATATGATTTTGTTGTGCAAATTAGAAAGCGATAATCTGCGTCCCGGAATTGGTCATAAATATTCATATGTATACGTGAATGAGCAGGTAGATGGCTATTAGCATTCTCAGTACTTGATAGACTGACAGACAAACAAAGCCGCAGAAAAATGAATATTACGAGACAGGGAATGATAGCCGAGATAATTTTCCATAAGCTAGAGAACAAGATAAACAGGAATAGCTACAAACCAAAACAATGAGAAAAGACAATATCCGTGAAAAAAAAAAAACATAAGAGGGAAAGATCAGCTGACATAATTTTCCATAATCTAGAGAACAAGATAAATGGGAATACAAACCAAGACAATGAGAAAAGACAACATCCCTGCAAAAATAAAAAAAAATGGCATAAGAGGGAAAGATCAGCTGACATAATCTTCCATAATCTAGAGAACAAGATAAACAGGAACACAAATCAGAACATTAGGAGAAAAGACTCAA
>NC_066519.1:15618857-15716357 GCF_024679095.1 Eriocheir sinensis
AGAGAGAGAGAGAGAGAGAGAGAGAGAGAGAGAGTACTTCACATTGATGGAGATGGACGGTGAGAATAGAAAGCATATACGCCAAACTCTCGCTTCCCCTTTTTCCTTCCCTTCCCTTCCGTTCCCTTGACTTCCCTTCTCCCTTCCCTTCCGTCTCTACATCTCACTCCCTCTTCCTCCTTCCATCCCTCCACCACCACGCACCTTCCTCCCCCAACACACACACACACGCACCCTGCCGCTATAATATGCAGGAGTTGGACGCCGGAACCCAATAATAAAGCGATTGCCCGCCGTGTGTTGTATATGGAACACTGATATTGATACTTTCCCGTCCTGTGACCCGAGCGAACCCGAGTGAAACATTTTCGTTCGCTCCGAAGCTTCACTGATCCGCCAATCGAAGCGTATCGCACCGAAGTGGTAGATTCCTCGCTTGTAATTGTAATTGGGAAATAGTTTAGTTAGACCTGAATGCCGATGGATCAGGAAGCAAAGTGCGTGTGTGTGTGTGCGTGTGTGTGTGTGTGTGTGTGTGTGTGTGTGGTGAACGATCTCGTGCGGTTGTGGTTTTGTGAGGTTACGGAAGGGTAGTGGTGGTAGTGGTGGTGGTAGTGGTCGTGGTAGTGTGGCCTCTCTCACAAGCTGTTGCCTCTCTCTCTCTCTCTCTCTCTCTCTCTCTCTCTCTCTCTCTCTCTCTCTCTCTCTCTCTCTCTCTCTCTCTCTCTCTCTCTCTCTCTCTCTCTCTTTTGTCACTATTATAGATTTTCTGCTGCAAGTTAAATATTTTCTCTAACGAATCCGTGTTTACTTTTTCTCCTTTTCTTTATAACCTTTTCATTTTCACCCCTTCATTTATTTTCCCATCTTTTTCCCCTTTCCTTTTTTTTCTTTTATCTTTCCATTGCCACTCCTTCATTTATTAACCATCTTTTCCCCTTCCTCCTTTTTTTTGCCGTTTCATCGTCACTCCTGCATTTCTTTTCTTCCCCATAGTTTCCCCTTCTGCGTTGAGCCTCCTGGGGGCGGTGACGGAGGAACAAGGGACAAAGAAACACAGTGCTCAGGCCGGAGGACGTATACAGTAATTTATTGAAGCGTGACTGTGGTGGCGAAACACACTCTTGTTATTGTTGTGTGTGTGTGTGTATGTGTGTGTGTGTGTGTGTGTGTGTGTGTCAAGGGCTGCTCGGCTCTTTATCCTTCTCCTCCCTTCTCTCATTCCGTGTGTGTGTGTGTGTGTGTGTGTGTGTGTGTGTGTGTGTGTGTGTGTGAATGGATTGGTGTAAATAGTCATATCATACGCATACATATTCATATAAATTTATTTGGGATATGCATCGCGTAATACAAGACCCTATGTATATACACAAACACACTGTAGTATTGTATTGTGTATAGTATAGACTCAGATAAACCTCTTGTATGCACCAACATTCATGGCTTGTATCAGTGAATCCTTACTTGAGATGTCACTGCTTGTATACAAGAATCGCGTCACTAGTTTTCGGTATGCATAAATATACGTATACATGCAGTTGAACAGACACACGCACTCATACTCTCGTGAACTCGATCGGTACGTTATCTTACATCACTGCATGGCACGTTCTTTCGGCACTAGTATGTGTCTAGGATCAAGTTTTCTTATTTTCCATCTAGTCAACTTTCCTCCGTAGTGATTTTTGTTGGATATTTCACGTTTTTCATTTGGAGTTTAATTTCACCAACAGCTATTTTTATATTCCGTTTTTGTCTCATTTCTTATATTGAAATTTCAGTGATATAAAGATTCTTAACCTAATACCTCGTAAATCTACTGTTTTTTTTTGGTTTTGAAACACATCCACTACGTGATGATAAAATTTTATACGAGATACATTTCCTGGTATTTAGTATTTCGAGTCCTTTACCAAATCATACATCGTGAACACACACACTATGATAATGACACTTCTCACTACACTCCTGCCCGTCGAATAATAAATGAAAAAAAAATATATATATACATTTTCTCTTTATTGTCAAGGAAAACGTCACTTGAGTAGGTTCGGTCTCTTGATCCCGAATCTGTAATCGCCTTTCACGCTAAACAAAACGACAAGAACAACAACAACAACAAGTACGTAGGTTTCGCCAGGTAACTCACACCTGTTAATGAGTAGCCCATTACAGATTTTTTTTCCTGGCCAAAAGCATTGATGCAGTTTGTCTAGAAAAGCTCTCGTTGGTATGTGTGTGTGTATGTGTGTGTGTGTGTGTGTGTGTGTGTGTGTGTGTGTGTGTGTGTGTGTGTGTGTGTGTGTGTGTGTGTGTGTGTGTGTGTGTGTGTGTGTGTGTGTGTGTGTGTGTCTGTCTTTGTGTGTGTGTGTGTGTGTGTGTGTGTGTGTGTGTGTGTGTGTGTGTGTGTGTGTGTGTGTGTGTGTGTGTGTGTGTAGCTGTGTGTGTGTGTGTGTGTGTGTGTGTGTGTGTGTGTGTGTGTGTGTGTGTGTGTGTGTGTGTGTGTGTGTAGACCAGCCATTACAGTGTGAAAGAGAGACCCTGTTTTCTTGATATGAACAATGGAAGCACTAGTTGTATCTTCTATATACGGGTAAAAACATCCTTACGGTTTCTATATGTACACCAATAGTCCTTTTTATATATATATTTACTCCAGTCTACCCTACACGTTACGCTTATTCGGGCACGAGGGGGAACTAGGGAGGGTGAGGGGGGGAGGAGAGGGAGGAAGACAGAGGGGGGTAGGATAGAGGGATGGGGATATAACAGTTATATATCTGTATAGACATTGGGATAGGGAGAATAAAATGGTTCATGTCCTCTATTCGTTGTTCACTAGATATATAACTTCCCAGAGACTACAGATCGTTAATGGGAAGTCTAGTGTATATATATAAGGTTTCTTTGCTTCATATACAATCCTTCCAAAACTCTATATATTGTCGTTCGTCGCAAGGTTCACGTCGTCTCAAGTCACAGCGGAGTCAGTCCTCCACGTGGTGCGATAATCAAGGGTATAGTCGCTGCTACACGTGGAAGTGATACAAGGTCACCTGAGCGGGGTATTGATTGGGGGCTGTGGCCGCTAACACCTTCCTGATGCAGGGTTGTGTGCCGGTGTACTGAGGGAGCCGTAGGGATTCTGCAGTCCGGGGCCCACGAGGAAAGTATGCCGACTCCTCTTTTGGGGGTTTCGAGAGAGCGTTTCCCTTGTACCGGTCCGAAGCTTACAAGAAAATATTGCACATGATCTTTTCTGGGGTTTCGGTATAGCATGTATCTCCCTGACCGGGTTTGAAGAAGCAAAGGGAGCGCTAACACTACCACTTCATTGCAGATTCCTCTACTTCAGAGTTTCTGGTTTTTGGGACTGTAAAATCCTTAACTTGAGTTAGGGAATGCTGTTTCTGAATTCAGCCGGAGTTCAGGGGATACAAAGTCCTCTTTAAAGGAATTGCAGGTTAGGAAAAACGGCAGATTCCTCTTCCCATCCTGGTATGCGGGTCTCATTGTCATTGTTCAGGGAGAAGTCGACTGTGAGGTTGATCTTAGGGAGCTGAGGGTTGAAGGGGTGATTGAGGAGTTCCGAGTAACGTTAATCGTAACAACAACACAGACCTATGGATAGATACAACAACAACACACATCATGAGCCTCTAGAGTATAGGGTTGTAGTGAGCGAGGGCGAGACGGGGCCACACCAACACCCAGGCTACACACCCACACGCCCACGCCCACGATGACCATACGCCTCCCATCATCCCTTCTAAGGCGGGGCATCCGTTGAAGAGGCTGTAGATCGTGTTGCGTGAGTTTTTCTTCGGGATTTCCTCCTCCACCATGGGTGCTTCCTGCTCCGCTTCGTACCCCGAGTCGCCGCCTGAGGGAAAGTAGGTCGTTTTGAGGGAGTGATCGAAGTCCAAAGAGTGAGAGTCGTCGTCCTTCTCCGCCTCCGAGTCCGGGTTTGGGATGCTGTTCTCCATCTTCCGTTCCTCCTCCTCTTTGGGCACGATTGGCTCCTGGGGCAAGATCTCTGTGTGGAGGGACGAGGAGATGGGTTTGTGATGTGGGATTTGACATGGCTTTGCTTTCTCTTGCTTTTCTTGCTCCTCCTCCCCCCCCTGCACAAACAGACACACACACACACATACTCTGCTCTCATATCTCCCCTCCCTCACGTCTCCTCTCCCTCTCCCCTCCATTATCTCTTCTCTCCCCTCACTTTACCTCACCTTTTTCTCACCTACGATCACCCAACCCTTCCAGAAACAAACTACTACTCTCTCCCCTCCCTTATCTCTCCTTTCTGTTCCCTTTCCTCCCTTCATTTACCTCACCTCTCACCTACAATCACCCAACTCTTCCAGCAACAAACTTTCCACTAACCGTCCCCCTCCCCTCCCACACCTGCTCTCACACCTGTGCACTCTACCCACACACTCACCGTACACCTGGACTGAGGAAGCGCTGGCCCCGAGGGAGTTGCTAGCCACGCAGCGGTAGGTGGTTGCGTCAGCCCTCGTGAAGTTCTTGATGGTGAGACTCATGTGGGTGACGTAGAAACCCTCCGGCTCCTCCGACACGCTGTACTTCCTGCTGCCAATGATCATTTGCTCGTCTGGGGAGAGTTGAGTGTTGAGAGTTGTTGTCGTTGTAGGGTTGGTGGTAGAGAGGTTTGTGAAGGAAAAATAGAGTTGATGTTTAGTATATGAAAGGTATTCTCGTCTCCGTCGCACACTTGATGCCATTGAACACCTGTGATTCCTACTGCATAATGCACTGAAATGACATACCTGTTTGATCGTCATGTATCAGAAGCCACAAGTAAGAGAGAATGATCGTCCTAATGGTTGTAAAGACTGATTTTGTCTTGACATTAAATATCTTTTTTGGCGTGACGACATGAAGAACCTTTTATCAATACCTGAATTTCCGTTTACCAAAGGGAACGGCAGTAAACTAACCTTTGATTTCTTTGGTGCTAGTCACGTAAATACTAAAACGCATCTCCAACGCTGGGAAGTGTGTCTCATTAAATCTAATTAGTCATTTTTTACCATGAAGGGAGGCAACTCAAGAAATAAAAAAAGGAACAGTAAGGCCCGCTAGACGCTGCCCCAACAAAAGAAAACAACGAGAGGCCAAAAAGGAGGTCAATTTCGGGTGGAGAGGTGTCCTGATACTCTCCACCCAATACACGTGGGCTCACCTGGCTCCTTCCTCCAGGTAGTCACGGCCCTAGGGGAAGACTCGACGCGGCACCTGATGGTCACTTCTTTCCCGATAGGAGATCCGATCATATGCACGGGAACCTCCAGCAGCGGGGAGACTGGCGGAGAGACGGAAGGAGCAGATATAAATAGCAGCTGTTATTTTTATTGTGAGACCACAGGACAGTTGGAGGAGGTAGATATCTAGTCCCTTCTAATACTACCATAATTAGAAAGAATAGTCGTACAGCAGACGCCACATATGCCACCTCCACACCCATCTCGCATCTGTTTTTAATTATATAGATGTGATACCGGGACTAAGGTGCGGGGAGAGGTGATCAGTGTTAGTTAGGTAGATGGAAAGTACTGAGATGAAGAAAAATTGATGCAAATGGAGAGCAAGGCCTGTGGAAAAGATAGTCGAATATAGATAGTTGGAAAAGTATGAAAGAATGCAACGAAACAAGTGGTTATATAATAGGAATAAAGAAAATAGTAAGCTGGAAATGTGGAGATAAAGAAAAAAATGCCTGTTGTAAATGGGAAGCAAGGCGCGTGGGAAAGACAGTCGTATTTAGATAATTGAAAAGGTATGAAAGTGTGCAAGGAAAAAAGTGGATGAATAATAGGAATAAAAAAAAAATAGCTGAGATAAACGAATTGACGGTGCAAACAGGTCGATAAATAAATAACTCAAGGCTTAAAAAAAAGAAAAAAAAAGATACCTAACTAGCAAACACATAAACAGGTAAAGGTAAAACACAGGTATTACACTCGAATGCATTTTTTTTTAGTAGACTTATAAACCTTCCAACATTGCGATAAAAACCAATAACAAACAGCACTCACAGGTGACTCTGAGCATTATCCTTTTGCTGACGGAGGGAGGGATGCCGTTCTTCGCGATGCAGAGGTAGGCACCCATGTCTGACCTCTTGACTCGTGTGAGGTGCAGCTGCTCGCCCTCCGTGCTGATCACTGGGGCGAGGGAAGGAACGGGGAAGGGTTAATGTAAGGGAGAACAGCGTTTGAAGGATTAATGGGAGGGAGAACAGTATTTGAAGGATTAATGGGAGGGAGAACAGCATTTGAAGGGTTAATCAGAGGAAGAACAGTATTTTTTTTCAGTAAGGGAGGCAGCTCAAGGGTAAAAAAACAAAAAACGACAACAAAAAAGACCGCTAAACTCTGCTCTGGCAAAATAAAAAAAGAACGAAAGGCCAAAAGAAAGGTCGATTCCGGGGTGGAGATGTCTTGATACTCTCCTCTATGGGCCTTAGGACTGATAACTGATTACAGCGATACTGATTTTTGATATACAGCGATATACACGAATTTAAATACAAATACATTATTCTTCTCAGTTGCCCGGAAGCATGTTAGTTGTGGAAGGATTAACGACGAGAACAGTATGAGCACTAGTATTGACAACTGATTACATCATATCGTTTTGTTTTTTACTATACAAAGATACACTCGAGTTTAAATGCAAATACATACGTCTTCTCTGATCACGTAACATGTTAGTTGTGGAAGGATTAACGGCGAGAACAGTATGAACATTAGTACTGACAACTGATTACGTGATTATTGTTTTGTTTTTTACTATTGAAAGATACACACGAGTTTAAATACAAATACATACGTCTTCTCTAGTCAGGAAACATGTTACTTGTGGGAGGATTAAGAGAACAATGGGTTTTAGGATTGAATAATTACAGCGATATTGATTCCTTTTAATATACAACGATATACACATTTTGAATACAAATAAACCAGTCTTCTCTGTTTTTTTTTTTTTTACAACAAAGGAGACAGCTCAAGGGCACACAAAAAATGAAACAATAATAAAAAAAGCCCGCTACTCGCTGCTCCTAAAAATGATCCAAAGAGGTGGCCGAAAGAAGGGTCAATTTCGGGATGCCAGGAAACGCGCTAGTTGCTATAGAAATTCGTGTTCCGCCTCGCGCCTCTAAAACCCTGCAATATGTTACTGTTTCTGCACCGCAAATCCGATGTTGGAAATGTCTGGGAACTATTTTTCTATATTTTTTTCCCTGCCGCGACGGGGGAGAGGCGTGAATGGAGAGGAGGCGACGGGAGGGAACAGAGGCGGGAATGTGTGAGTATGAACACGGTAATGAGAGTTCCACTGAGGCATAGTTGTTGAACTGCCTCAAATAGTTTGTAGCGTGAAGATAGGAACGCGTGCATACTCATAAGCACACACACACACACACACACACACACACACACACACACACACACACACACACCATTATAGCCTCGTAACTCATATATAACTTTTTTCCCTCTTTTTTTTTTTTTTCAATTGACGAATAGTTTAACTTCATAAAGGCCTCAAAGCAATTAATTTTCTTTCTTGGAAGGCTTGAAAGTCTGCCAAAAGTCACTCATTCCCACACGAGACGGAATATGAAGAAAATTATAAATGATTTGAGTATTTTCATCACATATTTGCCTTTTGCATTCCTTAAGATCTCTATCAATTCCTCAATCCCAGCTGATTTGAGAATAGATAATCAGTGTTATATATTTCTTTTCATACGGAACACCATTGATTTCCCATAACTAAAAAGAAGTAAGCATCCGATTTATTTTTATATTCTAACCTATATTGTTTACTGGGCTCGCTGAAGAAGCAAACACAGATCTTTAATTGTCTAAGACTTGAGATGATTTCCTCCGCTTTATTGTCATGTATTCCCACTGACCTTTTTTGTTGCCTTGGTCTCGGAGAACAATCTTAGCATTTTCCTCTCTCTTCCAGGACACGACGGGAACCGGGAACCCTCTGGCCTTGCAGGTAAGAGTGACAGAGTTTCCTTCTTCCACTGTGGTTTCCCCTGAGGTGGCGTTGTCCACGATCTCAGGAGGCACCACGACCTCTAGGTGAGCCATCTGTAGGTAAAAAAAAATAGGTACCACCGATTTTTTAAAGGCAGATCATAGACGGTACGAATGTTAGAGTAACCTCAATGTCTTCTGTTATTCTCTCGAGACATCACGACCTCTAGGGGTGGCATGTGTCACTGGAGGGAGAGGTTGCACTTATTAACCCCAAAAGACATACGTGGGGTATCCCAAACCCTCTGCTTTCGTTTTCACGTGATCATTGCGTGGCCCGTGGGACTGCTGTGAAGGCGTGCCCATCAGCTTCAAATTTCTGAGTGGTCTTTTTGAGGAAGGAAGCGTTGTGTCGGTCGCTCGCTATGGATTTTGGCACACGAAGGCGTTGAAGTGCAGATATGCGCGGGTGATCAGGAGTGAAAATCAGAAGAGGATGTGGTACAAGAATGATCGAACGTAAATATTTGAAGGAGCAAGCAGTGGACGTGATCTGGCCACGCGGGAAGCAGAAGCTCAACATTCCTCATCTATCAAGAGCTCTCAAGATTTCAGATGCGGCGTCCTGTCACCTGCCAGTGCTGCTGACTAGATACGCAATACAGGCACACTGAAGAGCTCGCATGGTGACTGCACATGATGTTATCGGTAAGAGCTTTGCAATAAAAAAAAAATATATATCACCAGTGCATCGTATATTTTATTTTTTGTTGCGCAAAATATATTGTTTATTTAAATGAGGTAAATAGATGTGATTTTATTGCTCAAATATTGTCTTTTAACTCATAAAGCAATACTATATTGATCTCTAATAATTTTGTGTTAACAGTGGTAGAAAATTTTCATGTGACATTAATGTCGAAAATCATTTATTGCCTCCCCCCAAATATACCCCCTTTTAGCATTCTTTTGTGCAGTTCCTAGTGGCGCCGGGAGGCTGTCGGTCGCACAGTTGAATGAAACTCCAAAGACCTTGGTGTGTGTGGCTCAACGCTCAACTCTTCAGCTTCACTCATTTTTATACCTAGATTTTTTTTTTTTTTTTTAGTGTAGTCATATAGTAAATCTTATTTTTCTGTATTTATTTTGAGTTACCCCTAAGGTATATTTTTGTTGTTGTTGCTAGTGATTAAAACAACAAATGATATGCAACTCCAGAAGTTATATATACTTTTTCTGAGGTTCAATAAGTATTGATTACAACTTTATTTTCATTTTTCCAAATGTGTATATTTTGCCCACTGCTTGCCAATGCTTTCCCTTTTTTCAGTGATATCTGTACCATGTGTATTACTTATGTTTATGTTTATGTTTGTGTATATTTATGTTTGTGAATGATTTTTTTATCATTTTTTGAAATGACATCTACGACTTCCAAAATTATAGGAAACAAACAAAGGGAAATGTTGGTGGAAAATTTTACGAGAGAGAGAGAGAGAGAGAGAGAGAGAGAGAGAGAGAGAGAGAGAGAGAGAGAGAGAGAGAGAGAGAGAGAGAGAGAGTTATTTTGCGTATTCAATAAACGCGGTTTTATCACGTAAGCTACATTAATGAAGAAAAGCTGTTGAAATTGACTTTTGCCCTTAATTAGGTGTAGTCTAAGGAGTTTAAACTGTGAAAGAGGAAATCTCTATAACAAAGATTTGTTTGCGGAAGATCATGAAAACAACCTTGCAAGCTAATGACACACTTTTAAAATGAGTAAGGAGGAAGTTAGGAAGCTTCACAAATCTGCGGAAAAAAAACATCAACCAAACAATAAGGCACAGAAGAAAACGGGGAACAGCGCCCTGAAAATATAACGAAGGAGAAAATCGCTGATCCTCCTATTCTATACAACGAAGGAAAGTCAGGCAACGCTTAAAAAAAAAAAAAAGTTGAGGGGGCGTCCTTCAGTGGGTCATAAACTTCCCCGCCGACAACAAGGTGTATCAGGGCGAGTAGTAATAAACACTGAGAGACACCTGTTCCTCTCCTCGTCTCCCCTTCATACCTGCCCCGAGGCCCCTAGTCAACCGGGCCCAATCAAGGTAACGGGACCCATTCTCATCAAAACTTTAGACCAACTTCGTAAAACCTGATTCAGCGAGAAAACCGTCTCGACTGGAACTTTGCGGAGATCAGAGAGAGAGAGAGAGAGAGAGAGAGAGAGAGAGAGAGAGAGAGAGAGAGAGAGAGAACCCACGAACATTGATTTCATACATTATTTTATCTCAGTTGAAAGTTTTCTTCAAAATAATAAAAAAAAAGTTGTGCGGAGTCTACTAGAAAGTTCTTTTCTTATCTTCTTTTCTCCAGCAGAATTCATAAGGGTCGTATGGTCTTTTAGAATGACTTAAAAAGAGAGAGAGAGAGAGAGAGAGAGAGAGAGAGAGAGAGAGAGAGAGAGAGAGAGAGAGAGAGAGAGAGAGAGAGAGAGATGGGAGGGAGGGGGGGGGTAAGGCTAAGCTGAGTTGAGGCTGAGGGCACAGGCTTCCAATATCCTCACTGGCTCTGTAATAAATTCATGAAGGAACCTTATTGCCCAAGCTGTGTATATTTACCTCCAAATTTTCCTTCAGATATTCACGTTCTATTTTCCCGAATATTTAGTGGTCGATCATCAAATGCAACAGTCTAATATCTTCGGGCAAAATATTTAGGAAAACGTCCCAACATGTACAGGAACGGGTAGGCGTGGGTTTTGGCGAGACACCTGAGTATACATATGACAATAATTCCTTTGTTATCCATTAAAAACCCTATTATATATTTTTTTGTTTTAGTTTTGAACATGTGTGGAAGTATCTAGGAATTTATTAAAACATTTTTGTATTGGCAGTCGATAATAATTATTAACATCAGTAAATAACATGTAATATATATCTTAAATCTTCTTACTTATTGTCGTCATGTGTTTGTTCGGATGATGCAGCGATCATCTACATCATTATTGTCACGGGTTTGAAAAGAAAAGAAGAATATATATAATGCGAGTTTTTATACTCTCGTGGTGGCCGTCCAAATGATAGACCATCCAACACAAGGTCTTGAGAGGTCTGAGAAAAAGGTCTGTGCCATTATTGAGAGCCTCTGTAATGAGCTAGACTGAGTGGGTCTGTCATAAAAGCGTAATGGGTTTCATTTACATAAGCGCCACTACTTTACCTGAGTTTTAATTACTTACAAGATAAAGAATTGTAATTATGGGCCGAGGTCTCTCACGCTTCAACTGGCTATCGATTGTAGGTAGTTAAGAAGTGTGTGCAAGGGAGCGTGAAAGTGACTGAGTGGCTTGTAGGTATGGGAGAGGGTGTGACTTCTTCAACACTTATTATTTTACATATATTTTGATCAGGTAAGACATCAGTGCACTTTTCAATTTTTGGGACAGGGGCTGGTAATTAATGCTTTGAAGAGAAACTTAAAAAAAATGTCTAAACTAAATTCACAAGCCTATTTTCTATTTAACTTTCCCTCTCTGTGTATGTCGTGGTCGTAGTAAATTACACACACACACACACACACACACACACACACACACACACACACACTGTCGGTTTCTTCGCTCCCTCTTCTCTACTTTCCTTCCTTCCCTTTTGGTTCCTCAGTTCACCACTTGCTTTTGTAATGAGAAAATTCTAATCTCTCTCTCTCTCTCTCTCTCTCTCTCTCTCTCTCTCTCTCTCTCTCTCTCTCTCTCTCTCTCTCTCTCTCTCTCTCTCTCTCTCTCTCTGTGGGAGTTAGTTTCAGCTGTATAAATTTTCTCCTTCATTACCAAAGCAGATGAGACAATTACTTTTATAATCCGTTCACAAACATTTTTTCTTCATCCGCCGCTCAAGGATCATGAGCCTAACAGACAGGTAAAAATAGTGTGATGTAAAGACTCGTTGGTTCCCAGCGAGAAAAACTGTGAGATTAAGAGCCGCTTTCACATGTTTTATACTTGTAAGCACATCCTCTTATCCCTCTCCTCCTTTCTCGTCCTTCCTCTTTCTTCGTCCACTCATTCTTAGTAAATTCTCCTCCGCTTTCTCAAGTTACATTCACGAGGGTAACCAATGAGTAACTTAGGCTCCTGATATGGTTTCTTATAGTTGCTAGATCACTATCGTCAAAAAAATCCATTATGATACTCTTTTTTGTCATCGTAATTCCATCTGTCTTATTTATTGCCGTCTCTCACCCATTAACCAAAAAAAACAATCGCCAGCTATCGTTCACTGTCGCCACCACACTTATAATTATCATCATCATCATTAATTACAGCCACACCTACCATCACCACACCCACCTCCCTATCCATCATTACCATCACCACAAGCACCTCATATTTCTCTTTTCAACCCCCCACCAAATCATTCTCACCCTTTATTCTCCTCCTCCTCCTCCTCCTATGTTCTTTCCCTTCCCTTCTCTTCCCTTCCTTTCCCCTCCCTTCCCTTCCTCTCCTCCCCCATGAATAAAACTCAGGGCCAGAAACTATAAATTAATTAGGCTAACTTGCGCCCCCTTGCCCCTCCCTCCTTCCTACGTGGCTGTCCTCGAAAGATAATAAGTTTTCAAGAAGATCACAAGGGTCTCAATTGGTGTGTTTGGGTAGCGGAGCGCCGAAGCCAAGCCAGAGTCCCATGCGTAGCTTTTTTGGGTCAATGCGTCCCCCTAAGGAATATAGACGAGGAAAGGAACTTGATTTGGGTACGAATTTGAGTACATGTTATTTATTCATGTTGATCGAAGAATATTATATCGATTAGGAAAAGGAAATGAATGAAACATGACTAGTGATTTGTTATTTCTTATCTAGTCTAAATGGATTCCCTTGTTCTATGGTTTATGCCTCACATCCTTCATTGAATCGATAAGGAACTATTTTAGATCGTCCTGTATCTTTATGTGGGTTCAGATCTTGGCTAATGCGACGAGGATAATGATGAGGAGGCAAGTTATCATGAAAAAAAAAAACGTATTTTCATCTCTGGTTGAACAAGGAAGTTGTGGAAGATTAATAATATCAGCATCAACATTAGTAAATCGAGTAAACCATAACCAATCAACTACAAACAAATCAAAATGCTTCACTGACACCTCCTAAGAAAAAAAAAGAGGTAGGGGGGTAAGAGGCAGAAACAGAGGGTTGAGGAAGCAAGGTGAGTATATGGGTAGAGAGAGAGAGAGAGAGAGAGAGAGAGAGAGAGAGAGAGAGAGAGAGAGAGAGAGAGAGAGAGAGAGAGAGGAGGATGGGGGGGGGGGGTTCCGTTCTTTTTGGCAGAGGCGTGGGTGGGCGTAGGAGATAAGGGCGTGAGGTGTGGGGTGTTGCCGGCATAATGTAGAGGGCCAAGCTCCTCCTTCTGGCACTCTTTAGAGGTAATGTACCTAATTATCTACCCGAGAAGGAGGAGGAGGAAGAGGAGGAGGAGGGAGAGAGAGGTGTGTGTGTGTGTGTGTGTGTGTGTGTGTGTGTGTGTGTGTGTGTGTGTGTGTGTGTGTGTGTGTGATGGGGGGTCTTGATCAGGGAGGAGAAGGCTCATTATCATATTGATCGACTGTAGAAGCTTTGGAGGTAATGACTTCCTTTACCCTATTTGCATGTGATCTCTTCTCTGTTCACCTAAAGACACGCTGGTTAAGTTATCAAGAAAACACCCCAAAGCAAGTACAAGCTACCCGTTAATGAGCTCTCCTCTCCTATAATACCTCCCTCTCAGTGACAAGCGGCTTTAGTAGTTTATGTTACCTTTTTTATGGTTGTATTTACTCTTGTAACCCCGATGGTACAGTTGATCCTGTGTTCTTTGGCATGAGGTCATTGGTAGCGATGTAAATTCAAAGACTAAAAAGACGGAGTTGGGCGCCGAGGTAACCCAACTATTTTTTTCTTAATTTTCGTGATGAGAGTTTTCTCTAAAATTTAAAGATGATTAATCAGCAAAACAGTTACAGATCCAAATTTGTCTCACTTTTGTTACTTCTGTCTTGTTTTATTACAATTGAAAACTATAAATCGAGGCTGAGATCATTCAACGCACCCTTGATCTCATTTTACGCGTCCCTGGTTCTTGGAACTCTTACGACTTTAAATCTCTGCGTAGGCTCACCATGGGCTTTTGAACTGAAAGGAGGTCCGGCAGCTCTTATTTAATTCATCCAGATTCATTTCTAATCGTAGCCGGCGATGGGAAACTGATACTGATTGTAAAAATATCATCTTCAGCAATTACTAGTCCAATCCAGGTCAAACGACTTTCCCAATGATCCCCACCCTCTCTTTGATGTTTGTATACTACTCCCTCCTGCTACGACAACTGCTCTAATTGTAAAGTATATATGAGATTAACATTTTTTGTGTAGATTTATTTGGTTTCCTTTTTTTTATGATCTTTCCACTTCTATCTTGCGAATTTGTCTTCTTCTCCTGTTCAAAATTTCCTTTACCAATGTGCTTTGTTTTCAGTTCGGTTTTGCCTTCCTATCCTCCATCTTTTCATTTCCTGTTAATTTCTGTGTCTTTGTCATGTTCCTTCCTCAGTCTTCTCTGTCTTCTCTCACACTTCTTTGTTCTTCCCCTCTTTCTCTCTCTCCTCGTGGTTGGTTGTGTGGATAGATTGGTATAGGCTCTCTCTCTCTCTCTCTCTCTCTCTCTCTCCTTTGGTAAGAGCAGAGGCTGTAAATAACCAATGAGAGGAGAGCAATTAAGACTCATTATGGCTAGAGATTTGCATTTATTCTCTCTCGGCCGCTGCCTTATCTCCCTCTCCTGACTCTACAAACATATTAATGGGAGGACGAGGCCGCTCGCTCCCTCTCCCCCTGCCCCCCGTCCTCTCTCTCTCTCTCTCTCGCAGCAGGCTTTCTTAATTTTATTCCTTTTCTTTTCTTTCCGTTTTCCTTTCGACTTTTATTCTCGTTCGGTAAAATTGTAAACGGAGGAACCCAACACACGAATAAAACTTGAAAGAAAAATACAATAATTGCACCGGCAGGGACGTATTGATTTAAAGACAGGCAGACACCCCCCTCCCCTGCAGAGAGAGAGAGAGAGAGAGAGAGAGAGAGAGAGAGAGAGAGAGAGAGAGAGAGAGAGAGAGAGATTTTTAAATGAACATTTCCGAACATTTTTTTTCTGATCTAATATAAGATTTTACTTTATTTTTTAATGAATATGCAAATCAGGCTAAAAGTTAAAGGGAGGGCAAACACTGCGCTGCACTTGGGTCAGACTTTAAACTTTTTTCATTGACATTTGAGCCTTTGTAGGGGAAGGAGTCTCGCCATGGAATACTCGGCCAACTGTGACATCGCACTATACCTTCGCCAGGTTTCCCAAGGTACCCATTTCTCGACCCACCTGTAAGGAAAGGGGAACAGCTGCCCAGGCTTTCTGTCCTCAGCTTCTATCTGTACTAAAACCCGAAGTCTCGACGTTTTACATTTAAGAGCAATCGAAATAACACCCAATGGATGTTATAGCAACGTTTTACTAAAACATTAAATTGGTTAGATTTGAATCAGTAAATTAAAGGGTAGTCCAAGATCGTCTCGTGTCTGCCTTGTATCGCTTCATCATCTTTACTTACTCGAAATATGAATATTTAATCAACAGAAAAATTCTGTCTTGTCTTTAGTATCTTTGGATGGCTCTATAGTTTGGTTTCGGAAGAACATAGAAAAGAAAATGGTTTGCTGAACATTGTTTATTTGACATTTCTCTCAGCTGTATAGAAAACTTCGCTGATCCGAATATGACAAAAGCCGAAGTATTATTGTATTCTCTATTCGGTGGGTCTCCGTGCGCATTGTGAATAACAGTCTTGAGAATCAGCTTAGTATTGTATACAAAATGTTTCTTTTGCTGCAATAGAGGATATAATGTAATAAAATTCTCTTATTGATGTGTCTTATATTCGGTGCCTCGCCAGGTCTATTGAGGATGTGAGACAACTGTATAGAGCTTTGTCCTCCTCCTCGCCCGGCTCGTGTCGCCGCGCAAACACTGCCGAATATCCAGGGCACAATAACACCCTTGCATTGGAGGCCTCGGAGGCGGCGTGCGGCTAAACGACACTCGTATCTCAAAAATAAATTCCCCCGCATACTTATTTCCCGCGGCGAACAAAAATCGTCGAGGAAATATTATAAACCGCATAAAAAGGGGGCCAAATTTATGACCATTTTTGTGCATAAAGACCCTCCCCCTCCCCTCTCCTCTCTTCCTTAGTCCCCCACCCTGCCCTGCCGGACCATCCCTACTTCTTCCGACCCCTAAACACAGACCTCCTTAGACTTCCTTCCCCTGCCCTAACCCCCTGCCCCTCCCATGCACCACTTGCCCCTCTAAGGGTAATTTCACCACCAGGACAAAGCTAATAAATCACAGTGCACCTCACCCTTTTATTCTCAGATTTAGCTCGACCTCTGGGAGCACGAGCCCGGGCTGTAATATATACCGGGAAGACTCAAAGCGAGAAGACCGTCTGGGCGTTTAATGCTAGTGAGAAAATGACCCTCTCTTGTCTTCCGGCCAGAAATTTAGGGAGTAGTTGGGAGAAAAGGGACCGAAAGCATCTTCCCTCCTTCCCCCCTCGTGCTGTCTTTTTAGGATCTTCTCTTTTCTCTCTCTTTTTGTCTGCTTTCCTTTGTGGGTGGAGGTGCTTGTGCTGTGTTTTGTAGTGCATTTGGCAGATTAAGTAGGTGCTTGTGTGAGTGACGTCAGGACCTCTTTTGTTTTGCGGCGTGTGACTCGCTGTGTGTGTGTGTGTGTGTGTGTGTGTGTGTGTGTGTGTGTGTGTTTACGGAAAACCTCACGAGTGAATTATTGTTTGATGTCCATTACGTTTCTCTCTCTCTCTCTCTCTCTCTCTCTCTCTCTCTCTCTCTCTCTCTCTCTCTCTCTCTCTCTCTCTCTCTCTCTCTCTCTCTCTCTCTCTCTCTCTCTCACACACACAAACACACACACACACACACAGAAGGGGGGAAGAGGAAGAAGATCGATACATTTAGTGATCAGGGACACTCCCATCCCACCCTCAGTTCTCACTATTTGCCTATCCCGACACCGCCAGTTGTGCCTCTAATGCCTGCCGGGTCTGCCTAGCTGTGAGGGGTCTAGGAATGTTTGCAGCGGGTCTATACTTCTCTCCTGATACTGGGGTGTCGGCGCCTCTGTCTCTAAACGGCCGATAAAACTAGCCGTTCGTAAAATGGAAGTGGCTGTGGAGATTAGGATACTTCAGCGTGGGGAGACGAAGAAAACTTAAGCGTAATCGAAAGAGAGAAGTGTTGGAAGGGAGGTTTGTTTGTGGCGATAAAATGGATGGCGGTTCAAGAGAGAAAGGCTAAAGTGTTGAAAGGAAGGGTATCGGGTGCGTGGATTGGGAAAGGAAGACTAAATGTACAGAAAATACGTGAAAATTGTTTTAAAGCAATTACAGAAGTGAAATAGATGATAGACCAATGACAAGAGACATGACAATAAGAGAACGGAAAATAAAAAATCATCACAAATAGCATAATAAACAGAGAGAGAGAGAGAGAGAGAGAGAGAGAGAGAGAGAGAGAGAGAGAGAGAGAGAGAGAGAGAGAGAACACGTAGGGGGCCACTAGTTAATCCCCAGCGATTTCTAAACTTAATTATGAAGTGAATCCTTGTGTCTCAAGCCTTTTGCCAACCTATCTCACATTACCCCATCTGCTCCCGCTCTCCGTCTGTCTGTCTGCCCATCTGTCTGTCTGTCTATCTGTGTGTCTGTCTGTCCGTGTGTCTGTCTGTCTGTGTGTCTGTCTATCTGTGTATTTCTCTAATTGAGTGATTAAAAGGGAAGTTTACAAAGACAAACATCGAAAGAACAAATCTGAGAATCACTAAAGGAGAGAGAGAGAGAGAGAGAGAGAGAGAGAGAGAGAGAGAGAGAGAGACCCCTCAAAAAACGAAGGCGAAGGAAAGCAAGACGAAGACTTAGAGAACGAAAATGAGCCAAGGAGGAGGAGAAGGAGGAGGAGGAGGAGGAGGAGGAGGAGGCAACGACAAAAGTGGAAGACACTGGCAGTCAGCCAAATTAATTGTGTGGGTAAATTATCCTTGAGTGGCGATAAATTCCAGGCCGATGATGTGGAGAGAGAGAGAGAGAGAGAGAGAGAGAGAGAGAGAGAGAGAGAGAGAGAGAGAGAGAGAGAGAGAGAGAGAGAGAGAGAGAGACCACAGAAGCTTTCATCCCAATAAGATGTCGAAATTTATTTTTCTCATACCAAGACTGAAATGCGGCCATATAAAAATAAATCCAGCACATGCTACCACCCACACACCCACACACATGCACATCAAAATAATAGAACAAAAAGAAAACTTAAGGTTGTATTACTACCAGATTGCTACTACAACTAGTCATTTGCTCGCCTCCTTGACTCACCTCTGCTATCATGGGGTCAGTGTTCACTTGACACATGTACACCCCGCGGTCGTCCTCCTGTACGTTTCGGATGTGGAGGTTCCAGGTGGTCCGGTCCCTGTAGGTTACTGAGACGCGAGGGTTGTGGGTGACGACCTGGTGGTGGATGGCCTGGATAGCCTTGGTGTCTGCCTTCACCCACCCCACCTGGCGAAGTGAGATAATTGAAAGGTTGTTTAAGTTGGTGAGAAGATGATAATTGTAGTTATTTCTTTTTAATTTTATGAGGTTACTGAGAGGGATGAATATGTGTGGGTTCATTGGTAAAGTATAGTGGAATTTCATGGGTCTGAAGCTGGAGGGAAGTAAATGAACCTGTAATGTATGAAGATTAATGAAGTTGCAGTATTAGAGTAAGAGTGCAACATGAAAGTGCACGCGATTACTTAAACTTACCTCTAATGAGTGGTGGCTAGGTTCACCTGCCTGCGACTTGGCAAACTGCACTAATCGGTTGCTCCAGATCTTTGAATAAATTTGATGTCCATAGCATGAAGTGATTACAAATGACCAGCGATTTGTCATAGTTGCTGCGTCAAGTGTGTTTTAGGGGCTACGAAATATTTGCTTGATCCACTCTTTACTCAGCTCTACAAAGGAAAGGCTTAGAGCTAAATTTAGAGTCCCCATTTCTCTATTCACTTCGAACATACAATGGGAACACAGCTGAGTCTCATCCTTCAAATAGTGTCACGTTTTTCTGTTGTTCAGCTTCTCTCCCTATTAGCACGCCAGTGGAATCAAGAGGCCGATTGTTATTCCGGTGGGTCTGTGTCCGTGTCCGACGCTTCGTAGGTTCCAAAGGTGGGAAGGGGGTCGATATGTGGCAGGCTGGTGGCTCCCACGGGTTATATATTCACGACAGATGGCGTTATGCGCGACACAAACCCTTCTTACGTTCTCATGATATATATATATATATATATATATATATATATATATATATATATATATATATATATATATATATATATATATATATATATATATATATATATATAAGAAAAATGTGGCAAAGAAACTTAGTACGTGTCAGGTTGCTGGAAAGTCGCACATTTTTAAAAGGTGCGGTACCAAAAAAGGTGAAAGAAAAAAGAAAGTTAAAATATCCGAATACCAGAAAAAATCTTTTACGCCCTTCACCTACAGATATTCGGGTGGGAGACTTGGACATTTTTGGGTGCCGAATACACGGGGAGGATCGCCTTGGAAGGAGGGTGGCTGGGGATTACCTTGCTGGGCCTGTCAGGGTGATGCTAAGAACACGGGAAAGAGAAAGGGCTTGCGAATCTGCTTATGTCTCTTGCTGTGATCGGGAAGGCGGAAAAGATGGGTGCGTAAGGGAAGGAAGAGGCTGTGAGTAGAAAGCTAGGGAGAGAAAAGGAATAGATGGATATACCTGAAATCCGGAAGAGAGAGAGAGAGAGAGAGAGAGAGAGAGAGAGAGAGAGAGAGAGAGAGAGAGAGAGAGAGAGAGAGAGAGAGAGAGAGGAAATTGGAAGGATATGGAGAGGGAAAGTGTGCAGGTTTTGGTTGAAAACTAAATATCGAAGATGCATTCTGTTTATAACACTCCACAACGTTCTTTAACCATTTATAAATCAACTCCTCTCAAATAAAAGGAGTGTCTCAGCACACGAACGTTGGTAATAGTATTAATTACCAAACATTCATTAAGATCCTGCAAAAGAAAAGCAGTCATGAAATATCGTGAAATGAACTTTAACATCCCACGTACAGATCCTCCCCTGGTATCCCTGGAAATATTGTCACTTCCACGGACAGAAAAATGTATTACCTTCGACTCACAAATGGATTTCAGCTCCCCTAAAGTCCATTTCCTGAGTGATATTAGTCGCTCACAGTGATACGTGGCGATGCTGTGGTCATGCGGCCCCTGCCTCGCCAAATCTTTCCCTCCCTTCCTCCTGATCTGCCGCAACAGACTGTGCACGGTTTTCTCTCTCTCTCTCTCTCTCCGAACAGTTTTACATTCAAACCCCTTTCATTTCGTAATTCTTTTGGTATTTCACGTTAAGTTACTTGTTTGTTGCTTTGATCTTACTCCTGTGCAATTCAGGTAAGATTTTCTCATTAATGACATCATACGGGTGCTTTTCATTTGGTATATACTAAATTTTTGTATTAAGGAATTTGTATGTAACTGTATGCCTTTTAAAGAGGTGTCTCACATACATTTGGCCGTCTTCGATTTTATATATGAATCATGGACGTGTTTAGGTTAGTTGCCCATATTAGTGTTTCCCAACTAACCTTTCAGCTTCGAAACTTCCATTTGTATTCCTTGTTCCTTCCGTTGCTATTGTTCTTCTCTTGCTTCTATTTTCTTATTTTTTTTAAATTTTCTTAGTTCTTGTGAATGTTTTTGTCTTGGAGGTCTCTTCTCTCCACTTCTTATTTCATCCTTATTTATTCCTCGCCTCAGTATTTATTTCCCTTTATGTGTTCTTTCTTCCCTGGTGCCCCTGCCCCCGCCGTCCCTTCTTTTTTCCCCCCCTCTCTCCTGTCATCTTAATGTCTCTGGGATCTACTTCAGAGTGTCTCTGGCTTACCCTCAACGACCAGAACGATATACTGTGCAAATTTGTGACGTACTTTCCATGAGGTATTCCAGTGTTTCCGTTTTCTTTCGTATTCTTTCTTTGGTTGCTTTCCTATTTTATGCACCTGTATTTTTTTGTTTTTTATAACTTCAAATGCTTCTTTTCCCTCAGTCGTTAGTTTTTATACGAATAATTTATTTTCTGATCCTCAAATATATCCTCTTTTTTTAATTCTTTTGTCTTTTCGATATTTTTTTTCATTTTTTTTATTCGAGTGTTGCCTTTCCTAGTAATATATTTATTTGTTTGGCATGCCTCTGTGTTTGTTTTTTGTTTTGTAATTGGTCACCATTACGTTCTCCTTTCATCAGCATTTTACAGGCATTGCCTGCCTGTCAGAAATTTATTAGGTTTGGTGAAGGAAGGATTACTATAACACCAACAGTATGTTCAAATATATAAGAAAAAACAACAACCCTTGCGTCAGTTTTCACCGAGTCATGATATCGGATAGATAGATAGATAGATAGATAGATAGATAGATAGATTAGTAGATAAATAGATGTAGGTAGGTGGGGAGAGAGAGAGAGAGAGAGAGAGAGAGAGAGAGAGAGAGAGAGAGAGAGAGAGAGAGAGAGAGAGAGAGAGAGAGAGAGAGATCCCTAACACCCAAGGTTGGTCCAACAAGTGAGATAAACGGAAGAAGGAAAGAAGGAAGACCAGGAAAAGGAGAAGAGGGAGGAGAAGAAAACTGTAAAAAAGAATAAGGAAAGATGAGAGATATAACACCATGTTGAAATGAAAATCAAAGAGAAAGCGAATAGAAAAACTGATATTAAAAAGAAAATCCAAAACTTTAACCAAAAAAAGGTGACCAAATAGACAAAGGATGAAGAAAGGGAATGAAAAAATCAGGAGTGAACACTGAAATAGAGAATAAAAAAGAAAATGTGCTCATAAGAGGAAAGAAAAAGGAGAAGCGATGCAAGGAAATAAGACGAAGGAAGAAGAAGGAAAACATGCATTGAAAAAATGGAGGAAGAGAAGAAAAGAAGAGCGAGCAAAGGAGAAGTGAAGAAGGGAAAGAAGATAAGGGATAACAGGGAAGGAAGGGAAGGAGGGATGAGGAGAGCGAGGGAGGGAAGCCGGACCAAACGTAATCCCTCGCTTTCTCGCTTTCGTTCAACAAGTAGACGTAATCTCCATAGAGCCGCGTCAGTGCCAGATCAGGCGACAACCTTTGAATTTCAATGGCTGTTTTTCTCGCCGTTGTGGCTACAAATCCATAAGAAAAAGCCACACCAACACACACTCACAATAAACTCGCTCACTTTCCACACCGCCTCACTCACTAGTCATGTCAAACCAACGCGTGGTTATGTAGATTCATGTCTCTCTTCGGCGCTGTAATATGAATTCCATCAAAATACAAACCGCGTAGATCAGGGGTAGAATATCATAACACGGCTTTTTAGATGCTACGGCGGAGAGATTTATATGTAATGTACTGTCAAATTTATTAGATGAGGCACAGTAGACGAGAGAGAGAGAGAGAGAGAGAGAGAGAGAGAGAGAGAGAGAGAGAGACTGTTTTTTATGTGTGTGTGTTTGTGTGTGTGTGTGTGTGTGTGTGTGTGTGTGTGTGTGTGTGTGTGTGTGTATACCATTCTTTATTCAATGTTACCTAATTTTACACGACGATTCTCTCTCTCTCTCTCTCTCTCTCTCTCTCTCTCTCTCTCTCTCTAATCCAAACTCGAGTAAGACTTAACGAAGACTGTGTGTGCCTTTGTTGCTCTAGACAAAGGCTGTGTGTGTGTGTGTGTGTGTGTGTGTGTGTGTGTGTGTGTGTGTGTGTGTGTGTGTGTGTGTGTGTTTTCTCCCGGAGTTTTTATACAAAAGATGAAAGGAAATTTAAATTGTATTGCGCTGTTACGTGTCACAGGTAATTAGGAAAGAAATAATTATACAAAAATTCAGATAATTGAACAGCGAGAGAGAGAGAGAGAGAGAGAGAGAGAGAGAGAGAGAGAGAGAGAGAGAGACCACCGACACAACTCACAAATTCACTCTTCTGAAAAGACATTGCGTATACATGAAAGGTACTCGTTGTAGGAGATGGTTGTGTGGGAGTTAGGCGTTTGAAGAAGTACGCAGCATCATCTTCTATATCATTTTTCTCTCTTCTCCTCCTCTCATTCTCCCCATTATCCTCTACTACCTCCTCGTACTCTTCCAAGAACGTCTCATCTCCTCCTCCTCATTTCTCTCATTTTTCCCTTTTTTTTCTGCTTCCAATACTTCTGTCTAGTACACCCCTTCTTCATCTCTACCTCTTTCCTTCTTCTTTACCGTTTCCTTTTCTTAGTTCCGTTCATCCCGTCCTTCCTTCCTTCATTCCTACCTTCCTTTCTTCATCTTCTCTCCCATCCCTTCTCTGCTTTCTTCCTTGCGCCCTCTTTTCTTCTCCTTCCTTCTCTCTCCTCCCCGCCAGGATAATCAGACGTGAGGGGAAGGCGATACAAACACACCACAAAGAGTACAATCTCGTCTCGCCACACTCGGACAATCTCACACAGACATTACACTGGACACTATTGCACGTGGGGGTGGGAGGGTGAAGGGGAGGACAAGAGGGGTGTGGACGACTCCTGCTCCTACCCGCATCCCCCTTTCTCTCTCTCTCTCTCTCTCTCTCTCTCTCTCTCTCTCTCTCTCTCTCTCTCTCTCTCTCTGTATCTTTCTGTTGTTGTCTTGTGTTCTATTTTTATTTAGTTTATCAAAGTTTAGTTAGTTATCAAAGTTTACCATTATGTTTTGTTGTTTATTGGGATTGGATAGTTTTATAATCAAAGGTGGATGATCTTATTTAATCCTTTCGTTGTTTAGTTTTAGCAGTTTGTTCATGTTTTGCGTAATAGTTTTCTTTATTCACTTCATTCAAAAATCATGGTGGTGGGTAATGCAAAACTACTACTACTACTACTACTACTACTACTACTACTACTACTACTACTACAATATTGCTGCTACTGTTGTTACTGCTGCTTTAGTTTTCGATAGTAAGGCTAAAAATGATAGATAAGAATAAGAAATAGCTAAGTCTACCCTCAGCATCCACGTATATAGATAGGGTCAGTTATCCTAATCTTAGAGGCAACTTATTCCCGTCCAGTGAAAATTCCTTCACGTTATGGTGTAGGACTACGTAAATTGAGGGATTCTTGGCCTGGGCTTGATAAACATGGGCGGTGGAAGACTTGGTGAAGGTAAGAGACATCCATCAGTATCATTCAAGTGTTTTCTGGTGTTTGATGATGCGTGAGGCGGCAAATGAGATGTGATCGTGCCTATAGGTTGTGTTCAGGGCATTAGAGGTACATATGGGGATGGTGACAGTAGAAGGACGGTACTAGTTGTGTGTACGGAGAGGCGAGAACGGAAGGCAACAGAAGGCAATAGCGAAGGGAAGAATTATGTAGGGGAATAAGAAAGGAAGGAAGAAAAGAATAAAGCATAACAGTAGGGAAAATAAGGAAGGAAGACAGTAGAAAGGGATTATGCAGGTCAAAAAGAGGGAGAGAGAAAAAAACAAGAAAGTATAACTGTAGGGAAAGTAAGGAAGGAAGAAAAAAGAAGGATTGTAGAGGGCCAGAAGGAAAAGAAGACAGGAAAGAAGAAAGGAAGGAAGAAAGGAAGAAATTGTATAAGCAAGCAGGAAAGAAAGAGAGGAAACAAGATCGAAAAGACAGTAATATAGTATGAATTGTAAGGGAGAATGGAATGAATGAACGAAGGAAACAAAGAAGACAGGAAGAAAATAAGTAATATAAAGTAGGACATCGAAGAAAGGATAGGAAGAAGAAACGAAGGGCAGAACGAATGAAGTAAGGAAGAAAGAAAGAAACAAAGAAGGAAGAAAGGAAGAGAAGTAACTTGATGGGACATTGAAGGAAGGATGGGAAGAAGAAACGAAGGACAGAACGGATGAAATAAGAAAGGAAGAAAGAAACAAAGAAGAAAAAAAGAGAAGTAACATGGTGGGACATTGAAGGAAGGATAGGAAGTAGAAACGAAGGGCAGAACGAATGAATTAAGGAAGGAAGAAAGAAACAAAGAAAGAAGAAGAGAAGTAACATGGTGGGACATTGAAGGAAGGATAGGAAGAAAGGAAGGGGAGAAAGAAGGAAGGAAAGAAAGAAGGGAGAAGAGAAGTAACATGATGGGACATTGAAGGAAGGATAGGAAGAAAGGGAGGGGAGAAAGAAGGAAGGAAGAAAGAAAAGGGGAGAAGGAAGGAAGCAGGCGAGTGACGCATGAAGCACATCAACACAAAGACTAGAGATAAGGAAAGACTTTATCGCCCCAAGTGTGTTGAGGTCCCAGCTGCTGTTCTCTCACGACCCACACCCCAGCCTCTCTCTCTCTCTCTCTCTCTCTCTCTCTCTCTCTCTCTCTCTCTCTCTCTCTCTCTCTCTCAATCCTTAGTTTCTTTCCTATTTTCGATTCCTTTCTTTTCTCTCATCTTCCCTTCCTTTCCTCTCTAATTCTAACACTTTCACACATTCGCAAATACATGTAGCGCTTTCCTATCTCTTCTTTTATTTCGTATGTATTTTTCCTTCTCCGTTTCTTCACTTTCATTTCCTTTTATCTCCTTATTTCTACCTACCCCTCACTTCTGCTTATCCTTCCTTTCTCTTGCCCCTTCCCTTCTTCTGGTCCCTTCCCTTCTTCCCGCCCTTCTCCCCTCTCAATGGCAAGCCGCTCATAAGATAACATTTGGGGAAACTAGCCATGGTGACCGACAATAGTCCCTGGATCATCTCCGGGTTGGTGTTTCGCTCTCGCTAATCCCGCTCTGATGGTGTGTGTGTCGGCAGGATGGCGTGGGTGGCGGGGTGGAGGGGTCGTGGGGTGCGGCGACAAGGGGACTGAGACGTGATGGGGGAATGAAGAAGGGGAGAGGGGAGGAGAGGACAGGACGAGGGCTTGTTGGGGAAAAGGGAAAAAGGCAGAGGTCGTGAGCTTGTTAGAGAAGGAGAAGAAGCGAAAGTTGGTAAGAGTAAAAGAAAGGGTATCACATAGCCATGTTGAGAAGGAGAATTAGAGAAGTGAGAGGTTGTAGAAGTGGGTGAGGAAGATGTATCTGTGAAGAGGGGGAGAAAACTTGAACCGTAGGTGTGATGCGAGGGATGAACAAGTAATTGGTCGTAATTGTAGCGAATTGGGAGATCACCTTATTGGAGGAGAGGAAGAAGGAGACTAAACGGAAGAATAGGACATGCGTTAAGTTAAAAATAGGAGGATTGTGGAGGAGAGGACATTTTTGTGGAGAAAGGAAAGAAAGTAGACGAAAGGAGCATAGCCATTAAGGGAAAGTATGTGTGTGAATTCCGCTGAGGAGAGGGACGTGGACGCTGTGGAAAAGCGGGAGGGAAGAGGAACATTGGAGGGAGAAGGGAAAAGGGGAAAGCGTGTGTGTGGAGGGTGTTGGAACGGCAGGGGAGCATAGAGCAAATAGGGATGGGGCTCTAGGCTGAGTGAATAGCGAGGGGAACGTATATAGGTGTGACTGATACTGATGAACCTTTGGGTAAGAGAGGGAAAGAGAGAAAATAGGAAAAATGTTGTATTACGAGAGTTCGCATGACAGTAGAATCGTGCCTTAACTATCCACGCATTTTCTTACTAGAGCCTCGCCTTCTTTAAATACATAATAGACTAACTGGTGTTGAGTGAGTGTGTGTAATATATGGAGAAAAAAATACACCAGGAAAATGACCACCAACCTTTCCTGCAGTCTGTCACTATGGAGTTTCTTCGGTGCGTATCAGATCGAAGTAGTACAGAGGCGCGAACTCACCTTGTATTGTCCCAGGTGCTTCACGACGCAGGTAAAGGTGATGTCTCGGCCCTTGCTGATGGTGATGTTGTTAATCGGCTCAGCGAAGGAAGGTTTTGGGATGCCAGGCGGGTGTTGCACTGTGGGAGAAGGAGAGGGGGGTCAGTCATGAGCGAGAGAGAGAGAGAGAGAGAGAGAGAGAGAGAGAGAGAGAGAGAGAGAGAGAGAGAGAGAGGAGGGGAGGGCAAGTTATTGGTGGCGCCATATGAGAGGGGAGGGACAGGAAGTCAGAAAAAAAGAGAAACAGCAAAATTTATATATTTATTGGTTGTAGTGAAATTACGACTCGTGTGTGTGTGTGTGTGTGTGTGTGTGTGTGTGTTTGCAAGTCACCGCTCTTCTCAGCTTTGCCAGACACTATTATACCACCCCCTCCCCTCCTCGCCCTTACACCACCACCACCTCACAGCAACAATGCCGTAACACCACCGTTCCGCACCACCACCACCACCACCACAACACCCCCAAGGGACCTCATTTAATCAATCATATTTGCATTTATATTTATTTGGGAAGCACGCACCAGACCCTTCCCGCCCCGCTCTCCCCCTACCCGGCCCAGGCAGCGGCGCCACGAGGGGACAGCGGCGACAGATGGAAACATTAGGCTAATTTGTTGACATAACGGCCTCGGCGTTGACGGGAGACACAGGGTTTGTTCGGTTGATTTTTGTATCTTGCCGTGATGTTGTCGTTGACGTATTTGCGTTGCCGGATGGGACGTGAATGAAGGCTTTTGGTCATCATCATCTTCCTGGGTGTACTTGGTAATGGAAATCGGAAGTAGAGAAGAGAAAACCTTGGCCTTCCAATCGTTAGTCTTCATTGGTTTTTGAGTTTTCCTAGCATTACTTGTTTCCGTGTATTAAGGATACTATACCGTTGTGCTTTTAGTAGTTCCTCGCTCTCCTTACCTTTCTAATCACTGTTTTGGACTCTTCCATGAGAACCTTCTGTCAGACATTTTTCTTTTCGCCAAGATCTTAATATAACCGTCGACAAAGGCAAATACATCATTATAAAATTTATGGATTCACATCGTTGTTCAAGTTGTTGCCTGGGGAACATTTATACACAATTTCCTCACGGAGATTCGTTAACTCATATTATTTATTATTTTCATTTTGGTAAATCTCTTAAACTTTATTTCTCAAGTAGTAATCGTATCCTTACAATAGTCTTCTCGACATATATACACTGCCTCGTGTTGAAGCCGTAGGAAATACACGTTCATAATATCTTCATTTAATTTCACTAACATAGTTTAATTGGCTTCTCGCTTCTCCTGACGAAGCCCAAATAGATCAAGTTTCACCTAAACTCCAGATTTTACCGTGATTGGGTTTCCTGTCTACTCTTTCCTCTCTGGTTAGGTCTCGGAAAAAATACACTGTAAGTTATCCATTTTTTTCATATATACTATATAAAAAGATTTTTACAATAATCTCATCTCGTATACTTCTCCCTATGGTTATGTTTAGTTTGTTTATTATCTAGATTCAGGGTTAAATTGAGTAAGTAACCTGACACACACACACACACACACACACACACACACACACACACACACACACACACACACACACACACACACACACAATACCTACAGAAAAGAGACGAAAGACGTGGAGGACTTCGTAATTGACTGCCACACTGACGACGGTTTGAGTGACGGAAAAAAAATAAATCGATAACCTAAACTTCTTCCCACCAGAAAAGTATGACTATAAATAAAAATGATTGATAACCTTACATGCAATGAGGAAGAACAATAGTATGAATCGTTAGTATATGCATAATTGCCTTTTAGTGCTGTATTATCCTCCTCTTGACTGAATGGGGTAGATGACTGTCATGTATGATTCTCTTGACCCTTTGACCTGACGGATTGGATGAAGAGGACGCGTGGCAGGTGCTCACGGGTCATTGTTGTGTGCAGGTCCGTCTGTCTCTGTGTTTGATGTGTGTCTTTTGCTTGAGTGGGATTTCCTTTGCGTTTTCTTCTGTCTGTCTCCGCTCAAACACACACACACACACACACACACACACACACACACACACACACACACACACACACACACACACACACACACACACACACACACTACTCCACAACGCAAGAGAGCAACACAACACAATACACAAGCTTACCTCTCTCATATCTTGTCTCGCACACACAAACCAGCCACTTCTCCAGCCCTTCCCTCCCTGCTCCATCCCTTCCCTCCACCTATCCTCCTCGTCCTCCTCCTTTGTGATGAGCGGTGGTTGCGGTACAGAAGCTGCCTAATTAAGTGCATCTGAAGGGCCTGGGTAATCCTTTTTGATCGACTATTATATGAATGTTGGCGTCCTCACCTCCTCTCTCTCCCTCCCACTCCCGGCAGCTCACCCGACGCGCCATTCGCCAATTCCACGTGGTCACGAAAGCAGATATGATGTGATAATTGAATATTGATCGCGTTGTCCTGCTCTTCTATTAGATTAGTGGGCTGGGAGGGGTTAGCGCGCTACCTTTCCTCTCCTCCTCCTCCTCCTCCTCCTCCTCCTCCTGTTAGTCTTCCTGCCTGTCTTCCTCTCCCCTTCCCTCCCACCCCGTTTTCCCAGTCCTCCTCTTTCCCCTGTTCTTCATATGTCCCGTCCTCCTCCTCCTCCTCCTCCTCCTTTAGGTGGTGGTGCTGCTGCTTCTGTTATTGCCCCCCCCCCCCCTCTCTCTCTCTCTCTCTCTCTCTCTCTCTCTCTCTCTCTCTCTCTCTCTCTCTCTCTCTCTCTCTCTCTCTCTCTCTCTCTCTCTCAAGATGCAAAAACGTTATGTTAGTAGGTAGTTTTTATTATTATTATTATTATTATTATTATTATTATTATTATTATTATTATTATTATTATTATTATTATTATTGGTCATTAGTGTTGTCGCTATTGCAACTATTTTTGCTTTTGCAGTTTTTACCAGTACCTTTTTTGTCAAGCGATATAGGTAGTTTATTTTTTTCTTCTTGTTATTTTGTATCTCTACATTTAATTAGTTTCGTCAGTTGTCATTCCAGTTTTTGAGGTTTTTATTTCTGTGCATATCAAACATTTTATTTTCGTAACGCGATATTATATGATTTTAGCAGGAAGCTGGCTTGCATCACATTTTTTATATATATTTTTGTTTTGTGTTCATGCCTATTGTGATAATTCAATGTCATTCGTTTTCTAATTTTCCATGTAAGATTTTCCTCGCTCCATATTACCTCTTTTTCTTTATATATGTGTCTTATATTCTTTTTTACTCCTGTTTGTTCGTTCCATACTCTATTCTTTTCGTAAGTGCCATTCGTCCTTTCCTATCTCTCTCTCCAAAGAGCTCCCTCTCCCCCACCCATTAAGACTCCCCTCTTTTCCCCATTTTATCCCTTTTACCCCGGTCTATTTCTTCTTTTTTGCGGCTATCCCTCCCTTCACTCGGCCTCCGTCCCGTCCATTCCTTCCCATTATCCCTCCCTTGGCCTTCACTCCCTCTGATGGCAGTCCTTACCCCTCACATCCCCTCTGTCGTCGTCACTCTCACCCTGTCTCGCCCTGGTGCCTTCGGAATGTCCGTGAACGACACCAAACTTCGTCGAGACCGAATTAAACTTTAGTTGGCATCTAAACCGTTAGACTCTCGATTTCTCTCCTTCCATCACTCCTCCATCAGGCCTTCCCCCACCCTCCATCCCTCCATCTCTCTTTCTCCCTCCCTTCGTTGTTGGCTTCCCCTGCATCCCTTTTCTGCTCAACCGGAAAACATGGCGGACCTCCTTGCTTCGGATGATCGACAGACGCGTTGGGTAAATAGTTCGTAATTGTTGAGCATCGAAGACGAACATGATAACGCCGATGACGAGGCTGCCTTCCACGTACGATGCGATCCTTCACGGTAATCTGGGCCTCATTACGTGTGTGTGTGTGTGTGTGTGTGTGTGTGTGTGTGTGGAGGGGGACGTCACCAGCTACTCAGTCAGGTCTACTCGTGTCTCCGGCTTAGGAAACTTTTACAACTTGCACCAGAGTCGACGGATCTGGACCTAGAGCTGGACCTGAAGCTCCCCTACTTACCTTCTCAGTTGCCTCTTGGACTGCCCCGACTCTTCCCTCGTTCCTCCTTTCCGTAACCCTTAACCGACACCTCCACGCTTCTTCGTCCATCTACATATCCCTCCGCCTGTGACTCTTCTCCATGCAAGTGATCTTAAGCATTCGTGACTCTTCTGTATCCCTCTTCAATTGCATCGTCACCCCATCATCCTAAGCTTCCTCTCATTATTTGTTCTGTAGCTTGTCATGGCCTCCCTACTGCCTCCATGCTGTATGAATTTTACTCGTTAGGGACAAGTTAGAGTAAGCGCTAGTACCATCCCCTTCAGCCGTGTGTGTGTCCGGTGTCTTGCCCCCTGCCGTCCCCTGCCGTTTCCTGTCCGTTCAGTAGCTGTTGTGCGCTCATTTTCTCCCTGATCCATTGCCCTCGACGTCAAATAATGTGTATTGATATTATGAAGTAAATATGCTCAATGATAAATTTATTGTCTCATTGATTACTGAACTGGAAATCAAGCAAGTTATGACGCATTCAAACGCTCAACGAAATAGGAGGATTAGTATTGTTAATGAGCAGAATAAATACTCACTCACTTTTACTCCTCACCAAGCAGAGTAAATCCTGAAGTGGGTCGGGAAGGAAAAAAAAACTCATATGAAAGATGATGTTCGTTAGAACTGTTATTACATCAGCGTTTTAATATTCAAAACAGACAAATAAGTTACGTATATATGAGATAACACTGGTCCCTGTGTTTTTATTTTATTTTATAATGGCTCCAAGCAGTTCCTTCAGCTACCATCCCTGAGGTCTGCAGCTACGCGTCGATAAACCTACATGTATGTATATATGTATGTATACATGTGTGTGTGTGTGTGTGTGTGTGTGTGTGTGTGTGTATGCATGAACGCCTGTATGCTAGTGTATAGGAGTATATCTGCTTTCATCATGCAAGGAAAGTCCAAGAAAGGAGGAATATTTTTTCTCTGCGTATTGAGTTTTCCGAGGCCCGCGCCACACCTGGGCGTTCCCAGCGCCGTAATCCCCACCTGCGCCTCCATCACGGGGCCGCGCCGCTCCGGCAGCCTCGCGGGGCCGAGGTACTCTTTTAAAAATTAAGCCTAAGATGTTTGTCATCAGCGTCCATCTATATAATGTTTGGTTTGTGTTGGCTTCTGATCAAATTATCAGATTAAATTTTAATTCATAATTATGGCAAACAAAATTATATATTAAGAATCCTACCTATCCTTTATAACTGATCCACAGAGGCAGGAAGCAGCGGCAACAGCAGGACACATTGGAGCCACTTTTGTTAGAAATTGTGACGCTCACCTTTATTTACTCTGCCGTAACCCTAGTCATGTCGAGGCTTGCTTGTATGTATAATTCGAATATTTTTGTGTGAATATTTTCGTATTTTCACGTGTGCATATATATATATATATATATATATATATATATAAATATATATATATATATATATATATATATATATATATATATATATATATATACACACACACACACACACACACACACACACACACACACATATATTGGTATGGTTAAAGGAGAAAAGCATCCAGTTGTTCAGGAATGTTAACAAGAGAATCTATCCTTCCCTCATCTTCAAATAATTATATATAAAAATTATCTTCTATATTATTTATGCCTCTAAAAAGGGAGAGGAAAAGTAGAGTTAGCTGCGTACCATTTCCAAATATTGCAGAGGGCTGGTGGCGGGAAAAAGATCCGTTAGTGAATTGGCCAAATTTTCGGAACTTTTGTTAAGGTATAATTGCTCAGCCCCGGTAAAAAAACAGCAAATAGGAGGGGGAGGAGGAGCCCGGGGAGGGGAGGGAATGGGAGAGGAGGGTAGAAAGAATGAAGAGGAGAGGAATATTTGCGGAAAACAGGAAGAGGAAGGAAAAAAGAATAAAAATTGATAAGCACGTTTCACTAACTATATCATACTCTTTCTCTTTCTCCCTCTCACTCTCTGCATGCATACATATATACAGTCAGACAGACATTCATACACCAGTTCCATACATACACAACCATTCCTTCTATTCACTCCGTTCTAGCTCATTTTAGCGGATCGACTGAGAATTCATTTGTGGCCTCGGTCTTGCGGTCACTGAAACGTTTGCACTTCCTCTCAGGTGTGTGATGTCACTAATTCGGCCTCCTGTGATTACCAGGTGAATTATTTATTGGGAAGTAACCTTGATCTGCTGCTACGTGCTTTCCGTTTACCGTTTACCTGTCCGCTTGTTAAGATGGAGTCGCACCTGTGTCGGAGTTCATAAGGGTGAGATTGGCGGATCCTCTCGTTTAGGATTCCATTTACGATCGAGCTATACGTTGATATGGTCATTAGTTCTTGAAGTTTTGTCCGTTTTCTTCGCAAATAACGAAATAAGTGATCTTTTAAGTCTTGTTTCTGCAGTAAAATATATATAACGCATAAAGGTGAGGTTTATCTATAGCGAGATGTTTTTCTCATGTTGTAGTTACTGGCTAAAATTTATTGTTTTTTTGTCATCATCTGAATATTTTACTATAGTTTCATGTAATTGTCAGCATTCAGGTCTGGCGTTGTAGAACTGCAATGTAACTAAAAAAAAGTTGGAATGGTCAACTTTTTAACTTTAAAATTAAACTCTCTCTCTCTCTCTCTCTCTCTCTCTCTCTCTCTCTCTCTCTCTCTCTCTCTCTCTCTCTCTCTCTCTCTCTCTCTCTCTCTCTCTCTCTCTCCCCGCCCCCCCCGCAGCGCATATCATTCACACAACTGGAACAAATTGGAATGAACAGAACTTCACCAAGAATTCCAAACTCAGCGATTCCTGGACACCAATTAATAAGATTTACAAGAACAAGCAAGTGACCCTGCACATTTTCTCCTGTTACTCGTTTCCTTCCTTCCATCATTTTCCTTCTCCTTATCCTTTCTACCCTTTTTCCTACAGCTGTGCATGTGATTTGAATTGACTAATATATATTCAGCTTTAGACCAACAGAGGGTCATGATCCTGACGTGAAAGGAAAAAAAAACTAAAACGAAGTTACATAATGTAGTTTTGTGTAATATGTAACTTACAAGTGTATGATGAAAAAGACTGAGGAGGAGGATTTGAGGCGGGAGGGAGGCAGGGAGGGAGGGAAAGAAAGAGAGGGTAGGAAAGAAGGGAGGCTGCAGAGGTGGGAGGTAGAGGAAGGGAGACTGGAGCGATAGGAGGAAGAGGAGGGAGATTGCAGTGGTAGGAAGGAAACACAGAAGGGAGAGGAAGAAAGGTGGCTGCATAGATAGGAGGGAGAGGAAGAAGAAGACTGCAGAGGGAAGAGGGAGAGGGAAGAAGGGAGGCTGCAGAGATAGGAGGGGAGTTGAGGGGGTGGGGGCAGACGGACAACCAGGGAGTGGTATAAATTAGTCTCTGTTTAAGTTAGCCAATTCGGGGAGAGGCGCTCGTGTTTGAACTGGGCACAGGCAAACAAGACCCAGCCCGCATCCTTGTGAACTCGGCGGCAGGGGAAGGGGGAGGGTTGGAAGGGGGGATGGGTAGAGAGGCTGGGACCGAACGGGGGATCAGTGTGCCAATCCTCCTCGATGTCTCTGTGCCTTTCCTACTTCTCTTTTCCTCATTCTGAGCTTATTTGTTTTCTTTTGTTTCTCGTTTTTGCTTCCCTCTCCTTTTATTATTTTCATTTACATTTCCGTGTTGTCATCTTCGTCTTCGTTGTCGTTTCTCTTCCTCCCTTCCTCTCTCCTCCTCCTCCTCCTCCTCCTCCTCCCCGTGTCTCCAAATGCACTGCAGTAAAAGTCTTTCCTACTTCTCCAAAGAACACCCTCCCCACACCACCACCACCACCACCACCACTTTCTCCTCCGCCCCACCCCCAACCCCCACCACCGCCTTCATCACCTCTTCTCTAACTAACTTACTTTGTTGTATTGTTTCTCTCTCTCTCTCTCTCTCTCTCTCTCTCTCTCTCTCTCTCTCTCTCTCTCTCTCTCTCTCTCTCTCTCTCTCATTACTGTGATTATCATGCCTTGCTTCTAGTTTTTCCTGTAAGGAGAAAAGAAACCGATGAAAGAAATATTTAGTGTCAGAATAATCAATGTGGCCTGGAAAAGTAAAAGTCACACTCGCTTGTTTATTCTTTTTTGTGATTTTTGTTTTAGGATTTTTTTTGTGGTCAAAATATGAGATTTTTTTTATTGTAGGTTGTTTTTTTCCTGAGAATCAAAAGCCCAAGGAGACCATAAGAAAAAAAAGATAAAGATATTACTAGATTCAGAGAGAGAGAGAGAGAGAGAGAGAGAGAGAGAGAGAGAGAGAGAGAGAGAGAGAGAGAGAGAGAGAGAGATGAATAAATACAAACACATACTACCATTTAGTTATTGCTTCTCTTTAAATATCACAATTATGTGTATACCTAATAATACTAGTAATTGCTAACAACAGGGCACAGAGTCCAAACAGAGTGCTGAGTCCTAAGAATAGTATTGCAGGAGAGTGAACTTACAAACCAACAAGTCAGAAGCTGTGTACGATTGAGAGATCATAATTGTATCTTGATAATTTTGGCCAATAGTTCAATATTCTTTTTATCGCTAATAGTATAACAATAACAAAAGCAGTTCATAGTGTCGGAAAAGGGTGCAGACACAAAACTGTAACAAAAATATAATGTGCGAGGGGGGGGGGGGGGCTATGCATAGTTGTGGAAGATGATAAAGGCAAACAAAAAAAGCAGCGGTCAGAAATACGTGCAATGAGGACAGATGCAGCTAGCTATCACAGGGAGCATCATGAGTAAGGAAGCCTGTGAGTCAACAGTTCAACATTTTTATCGCGATAGGGAGACGATGCATAGTAGTGGCAGATGAGAAAACTAACGAAAAGCAAACCAGGAGTCCAGAGATAATTGCGGTGAGGACAGACAGAACCATCACAGGGAGCATCATGAGGGAGGAAGCTTATGAGTTAATAGTTCAATATTTCCATCGCTGCAGGGAAACGATGCATGGTAGTGGAAGATGAGCAAGACTTAACGAAAAGCAAACCAGGAGTCAAGAGATAATTGCAGTGGGGACAGACACAGCCATCACAGGGAGCATCATGAGGGAGGATATTTGCGAGTTTACACCATCGGCAGGCCTCTCCTTCCTTCACTAACCCACCTCGACGCTATATGTCTTTAGCCGCTCCCTAGACCGAGCCACCAATAACCATCCTACGCCGAAGCTCATTAGCGATATAGGAACTCATTTACTTCACACAATGCTGCCTCCGCGGCTCTATTAGGCCTTCGTTACTCTAATATACTGCTATGAGAGCCATCTGCCCTCCTTCCACCCTTACCCTCGTCACCACTACTACTCCCTGCCTATCCTTGCCTTCCTCCTCCCTTGGTCCCGTCCTCCAGCTGCCGGAACACAGCTGGCTTCCTCCTCCTCCTCTTCCTCTATCCCCCGTGACCATATGTGTCCCCCTATTGATGCTCCACCTGTACTGTGTGGTGGATATTGCGGGCGTGTGGAGGGCAGCCGCCTTGTCATGGGGTGGAGGAGGAGCTGGTGGTTGGTGGCGGAGAGGGAGAGAGGGTGAGTGTGAGTATGTGAGTGTATGTGTGAGGGAAGGGAACGTAGCCTTGTAGAAGGGAAGAGATGGAAGATTTGCTGGAAGAAAATAGGAAAGGAATACACAAGTGGGGAAATATTCAATTTTCTAACAAAAATATTTCACTGGATATGTATTTTTTGTTTTACCTTTTTCAACCTTTTTTCATTATTTTCCGAGAAATAGTACGGATGGTTGGGAATATTGTGTGCACGGACGTACGGACACACACACACACACACACACACACACACAGTCACACAAAGGAAATCCAGAACCGCGGAGTCAGACGGCGTGTGACTGTGTGTGTGGAATACGGCGTTTTGATTCAAATGCGGCCTAAACCCATATCATACTTTTCCTCTCTCTCTCTCTCTCTCTCTCTCTCTCTCTCTCTCTCTCTCTCTCTCTCTCTCTCTCTCTCTCTCTCTCTCTCTCTCTCTCTCTCTCTCTCTCTCTCTCTCTCTCTCTCTCTCTCCCCTCACTTAGAGATACGAAAATGGTACAGAATCTCGTCCAGGTAGGTGATAAACGAGAGAGAGAGAGAGAGAGAGAGAGAGAGAGAGAGAGAGAGTCCCCATATACACAGCTGCCGGTGTAGCGGCTGGCCCTCCCTGGGTTATGGATTTCCTCAATAACCGACTAAAACATTACACGTGTACCTGATTTTGACCACCTCCCTACCGCTACTACTGTTACGACTATTTCCTCCCCGCCGTCACAAATTATGACTACTATTGATGCTGTTGCTGCTGCTGGTACTATTATTTCCACCGCAACCACTACTACCACAGCTACTACTATTTACTCACCGTACCTTTACCATCTCACAACTTTCCGTATTTTCACCGTAATCAAAAGTGACGAACTTCATTGTGGTTCAGTGCCATATAGTGAAACCGTACTCTCAGGCTCCGTAGACTTACTAGGGGTTCTTTAGGGGGAAAACTCCCTTCTTCCCCCCCCCAAAAAAAAGTAACTACAAAGAAGTAAAATGATGCTTCTCCTGTTTATTTCGTCCTCTCCATGCTGTCCCTCGTTTTCTTCTCTCACTCTAGTTTATTTTTTTCCTTTCTCGTTTTCATCTTTTCCTTCCTCTTCTCATTCTTTTGTAGCATTCCCCTTTTGATCACTCCTTTCGTTTTCTTCTACTGTTATTCATTCTCCTTCAGTCCTTTTGCTCTTTCCCTTCCTTCCGCTGCGCCGGTTTTTCCTTTTCTCTTATTTCTTTATTTACCCTCCTTTCCTGTCTCTTTGTTTTGTCCTTCAGTTTGCCTTTCCCTCATACCTTTTATCATGCTGTATTTCCTTGCTATTCCTCCTCCCTCCGATCCAGCCGTCTTTTCTTCACCAGACAATTCACTTTTTCTTCTCATGCCCCCTTCCATCGTTATCTTGTTCCCTATCCGTCCTCTTCTTCCCCCAAGTAGCCCTTTCTTGCCATCCCCTCTCTCTTTCCCTCCTACAAGCCACCACGTGTTCCACAAGTTTCCTCACTTCGCTTTACATACGTTTATTTACTGCTCAATCTCGGGTCGATTATGGTGCTGTCCCTCCCCTGCCGAGAAAATAGATAGATTAAACATTGTTCCTTAGACGCCTCGAGGGAAAAGGTGGTGCCGGCGTGGAGGGAAACGGGGGAAGGTTTTATAGATGGAAGGTGTTATTGATACGTTATTGTTTATATTTCGTACTAGTATAATGTTGAAGATTTCGGACGTGGTGTTTGATGCCACGTAATAGCTTTGGGTGGTTCGTGGTTAGGTCATCTTTAATTGAAGCTTCGAAAGGTGTATTTTTCTTTTGTGTGTTGAATTTTATATTGGTTTGAGAGAGAGAGAGAGAGAGAGAGAGAGAGAGAGAGAGAGAGAGAGAGAGAGAGAGAGAGAGAAGGGGGACGAGAAGGAGTAAGGAGGCTTCTGTTACAGACAAGTATTAATCACCTCAACCCTAGGAGACAGTTCCCTTCCCTTGCTCCCCCTCCCTCACACCCTTCCCCTCCCTCTCTCATCCTTTCCCCTTCGTCCCTCCTCCTTTACCTCCGTCTCTGCCTCCCTCCTCCGGCCGGACAGACAACCACTTAGCCTGCCAATCAGTGTGGTAGTAGTTGACAGCGTAATATTGGGCTACGTGTTCATTTCATCACGGCCAAGTGTCAACAGGAAGGTCCCTCATTGATCTTAAGTGGTGCAATATTCTCTTTAGCTTCTCTTTGTCCTTCACTGTCCCTTAAGTGGTATAATCGTCGTCTTTAATTAGATGTAAATGGCACAATCTTGTCGTTAACCTCGCTCATCATGCATCTTTAGTTTGCACAGTGTTTTCTCCGTTTTGTCTTTATTTTTCGGTGTCCTTAAGCCGTGTGTACGTTCTATGGATTATGTAGTCGGTGTCAGAAATAAGTAAAATTGTTAATATGTAGCGTTAGTGTAATTCGATTTTATTTTCATTTATGTTTTTATTTATGTTTATTTTGCATACCTGACATATTTATACTCTCTCTCTCTCTCTCTCTCTCTCTCTCTCTCTCTCTCTCTCTCTCTCTCTCTCTCTCTCTCTCAGAAAGGTCGAGTCATATTGATAATAATAAGAATAGTTTCCTTTTTTTAACGTTTATTTATATCTTGTGCAACGCTTCAATAGAAAAAAAAGTATTGAAGAGAATAAACATCCTCGAAACGTCTTGTCTTGCCTTTTTGTTATTTTAGATGAAGCAGTAAAGTCCAGAAGAAAAGAAAAGGAAAACTAAATAAATCACAGTTATGAGACAAATTGATTATATGAGATTATATGAATAGGACTTATGAGAAGGGAGAAACACACACACACACACACACACACACACACACACACACACACACACACACACACACACACACACACACACACACACACACACACACACACACACACAAAATAAATTTAGGCGATGCGAAAGAAAAGTAGTTAAAGACGCTTAACACGAAACCAGTAAATACATGTAGAAGAGGAGGAGGAGGAGGAGGAGGAGGAGGAGGAGGAGGAGGAGGAGGAGACAACAAGTGGCACCTCGGAACGACATCGCACCTGGGGCCTCTCTTCTCCGTCACTATTTCCTCTCACCTGCTCCTCCTCCTCCTCCTCCTCCTTCTCCTCCTCCTTCTCCAGTTCTTCCTCGTCATCCTCTCTAAACACCTCTTTACATATGAGGATTATACGTGTAGGGGACAAGGTGTATCGATGGTGTAGAGAGGGAGGGAGGGAGGCAGGAGCAGTTACGGAATTTCAGTAAAGAGATCAACAGAGAAGAGAAAAAAAAGGTACTGTTTGCATTGTGCCGCCGTAATTTGGATAGCCGTTGGTTCGGTAAAGTGACGAGAAGCTTGTGTAAATACTGACCTTAATTTAATCACTCGGTATACTTCGGCCGTTTCTAGTATCGATCAATGTCGATTTTTGTGGCATCATTTTTTCTTTGTTACAGTTGCTGTTGATGTTGTTGAAATCTAATGGAGGGAAGCAGTTTGAAAGGTAGATGATTGTGAATGAAGAGAGAGAGAGAGAACATGATTTAAATTTACATAGAAATACGCACTGCCTAGGCCAGAAGGGCTACACAAGGAGGAAAATTCAAAAATACAAAAACAAAAATATGAAAAAAACAAGGCCAAAAAAAAGAAATAAAAAAGAAAGCGCCTGCAGATGAAAGGAGAAGGGAGATGCACAGAAACAAGACTGAAATAAAATAAAACCAAGAGAGAGAGAGAGAGAGAGAGAGAGAGAGAGAGAGAGAGAGAGAGAGAGAGAGACCCAGGGGAGGAGACACACACGAGACCCACCCGCCTTCCTAGATCCGGGGATCGAGCCGGGGTAAATAAGGTATCGGGGGGTGCGGGCCCTCCTGATCACTTGGACCAGAGCTCATTATTTACAGTCTCACCCCGCGCACCTGCCAGCCCGCTACAGGCTCAGGTGAGGTAATGGTGTCGTTTGGGCGTAAAGAGAAGGCTTGGGAGTCCAGGAGTATAGGAGGAAAGAAAGGTCGAGACTGTGTTATTAGACTTATAAATGCGGTAAACAGGAAGAAGCCTCGTGTTATTGGGGTTTTGTATAGGAAGAAAAGGATAAGACGTTGCTTGTAGCCTTAACATGCGCTTGAGTGAAAAGAAAGATGGTCAATGTTTTGTTGGCCTTTAGTATAGGAAGAAATCGTATTTGAAACTTACTTAACTAAAATACGTGCTGTAGGGAAAGCTAGATCTGGATTCGTGTGCAAAATTCTTTTATACAGAAATATTGAGGCAACCGGCTACTAGATTGGTGATTCCTGAAATTCTGTTCTTGAATATCTGTTGTCAGGGGATGAAAACGAGATTGAGATTCTTACACGTCAACTTTTTGCGTGATGTATTGGAAGCCTCTCTCTGTTTTCTAAATAGTAAGTAGAACAACGATAAATTTAACTATTCACAGGGTAACTAAAAGATTGAACCCCATAAAAAATAAGAACTAAACAAAATATACATAACCCAACCCACTCTAACAAATTTGATGACCACACAAGGGCTTTACCGTTTTATACTCTCGTTGCCGAAAAAAAAAAATCGTTCCCTCTATCAGACTTAGTGAGCCCAAGGAAAGAGAATACCCCGTAGAAGTAAGAAGGACGGTGATCAGGTGACGGAGGAGGAGGACCAGTTCTGGAAGCCGAGGGGATCGTGGCCTCCAAAGAGAATGCAAATATGTGGAAGGGAAGGAAAAATGGGATTCACTCTGCGTGTTTTTCCCATCAAAGTTGAATGTTCAGTAGATCATTTTTGGAAAGTGTAATTGAGAGTGATTAAGAGAGAGAGAGAGAGAGAGAGAGAGAGCAATTTAGACTTTTGTAGATGGGGAAAGTAAGACGATTTTAATTTTCGCAACATACTGTTTTCCTCGTAACCATTTTGTCCCCCTCCTCCTCCTCCTCCTCTTCCTCCTCCTCCTCCTCCTCCTTCCCTCACTCTTCCCCTTCCTTGCGCCGAGCCTTAACATCCTGTACCATCAATCTAAGGAGACAGACCAAGGAAGTCCAATTACGAGACAGGTGACGCTGCTCCAGGTGCGTTTGAGGTGACACACACACACACACACACACACACACACACATACACACACACCACACGTATTCACAGCAACAGTTGAGATGCGAATGTTTACTATTAATGCTAATTATTAATGTATGAATATTTGGCGTTCGTTTGCTAGAATATAAATATCTTGAATTGTTTAATGAATCGAGTAATGAAGCTCTGCTTGTTGCTGTGCGGTGTTTATTGTTATGGTTTATTATTATTATTATTTTTTTGTTGTTTCCCGTTTTTGTCCAGGACCGAAATATTATGGCCCAGTGTATAATTTGGGTATTTTTCCATTTTTTTATATTATCTGATAGTTTGCATGCTCATCAGATCATAACTTTCCTTTGAATGATCGCTTTTTGCAGTCGCCCAATTTTCTTGCTCCTCATTGCATATTTAGACGAAGACTCGCCTCGCGCCACAACTATCTGCTCTACGATATTTCAAACCCATCAGTCCATTTTCCGACCCCCACACATCACGTTATACTCTTGATTTCTCACGCCTCGATAATTCTTCTCCGGTGTGTTGACTATATCACTTAATCCACAGCTAGATTTATTTTTTCCACCTGTTATCAATATTCCTGGATCTAGTTTTTTCTCTCACTTGCAAACAATTTCACCTTTTGTTTCCTCCACTACCATCGCCGCCAACGGTACCACCATCACCACCACCACAACCATCACCATCATCACTACCACCACCACCATCACCTATACTGGCACACAACTCCCCTAGTTTCTGTCTCTGTCCGTCTCTCTGCTTCTCTCTCTCTCTCTCTCTCTCTCTCTCTCTCTCTCTCTCTCTCTCTCTCTCTCTCTCTCTCTCTCTCTCTCTCTCTCTCTCTCGCAGCCCTCACGTGTCCTTTACCATCGCACCCCTCTCACTCCCATTCTTTACTCCCTTCAATTACCTCGCCCTCCCCCGCAGCATCCCGGCATCCCCTTTCCCTCCTTCCCCTCACACCTGACTTATGGAAAGCCACATGTTCGAGGTTTTATTGAAATGTGGTGGTGGCGGTCTGGGGGTCTAATGTGAGTGTTTGTTCTGCAGCGACGGGGCGCCACTACAGAGGAACCCTTTTTCATATTCAAATGGCGTCCTCTGGCGGAGCAGACCCACGCGGGATGAAGATCAGTGTCTCGAGGTAGAGGGGGAAAGGGAGCGAGGAGGGAAAGAGGAAAGGAGGCTGTGGGAGGGAAAGGGAGAAAGGGGAGTGAGGGGAAATGAAAGCGGTTGGGGGCTAGAGAGGGAAGATGGTGAGGGAGAGGCAGGGTGAGACCTACAAAGGGAGAAAGAAAACGAATAGGGAAATGGAAAGGAAAGGAAAAAAGGGCGCAAGTTGGGAAAATAAGGAAACTAAGGATAGAACAGGAAGGCGTAAGGGAAAGGGAGGAAAAGTCTTGAAAGAAGGAAGAAAGGGAGAAGAGGAAAGGCCATTGAGTAGGCGAATCGGGTAAAGGAGTAAAGAATTTCGACATTTAAAAAGAGAAAGGTTATTGATAGTAGAGAAGAGATAGGTCGAGAAAAGAATAGTAAGTTTAACGCTTAGAAAAGGAAAACAAAGAAAATAAGAAATATACGAGAGATAGAGAGCATATGTGAGGTGATAGGAAGGGAAGGGAAAATTAAAAGACTGAGTTAAAAAAAGGAAAACCGAGGAAAGATAGTGAGCTGAAAGAGGGGGAAGTAAAGGAGAAAGGAAATGAAAGTGGAAGAGGGCACGTAGGAGGAAAGAGGGAGAGGATGAGTGGAAGGAAGGAGGAAATAGAAGGTAAGAAAGAGGAAGGAGGAATAAATTTAAAGAGTGAAGCCATAGGGAGGGTACAGAGGGTGGGGTGGGAGAAGGAAGGGAAAAACCGAGGCTAGGGAAAGAAGGAATAAATTTCAGAAGAGGGAGACGAAAGGGGAGGAGCGTGTTTGAGGAAGTGGGCGAAATGGGAATGCAAACCAAGAAATAGTGATTTTTTTTAAAGGGGCGTGGAGGGGGAAAGTTAACTGTATTAGTGTGAAATAAGAATCCATTCAGTCGCATAGGAATTCCTGAAAAAAAAAAAAAACGCGCATGGTCCAAAATTTCACTGGAGTTAAATAAAAGAAAATAAAGACGTAAAGAGAAATGATATGTAGGATAAATATGATAAATACCTGCAGTTTTATACAGAGATATTGGATTTTTCTTTGAAGATTAGCTGAAATATTAAGGTTAAGAGAAAATAAAATATCGAAATGAACAAAATATATCCTAAAAAAGGTTGAGCGGAAAGAAAGAACAATTTATATAAACATTGCAGAGAGAGAGAGAGAGAGAGAGAGAGAGAAAGTTATGGCGCATCAGGTTTAGGTCTTCGGTCATTTTTTCCTCATTAGCACAAATTTTTCCTCCTTCCTCACACGTTTCCTCACCCACAGCTTTCCTCCCTCGTAACCCATTCTTCCTCCTCTCGCCTGTCAGATCCTCACTTCCCTCCCTTCCTTCCTCTGCTTTCCATTTCCTCCAAGATCTCTCTCTCTCTCTCTCTCTCTCTCTCTCTCTCTCTCTCTCTCTCTCTCTCTCTCTCTCTCTCTCTCTCTCTCTCTCTCTCTCTCTCTTTTCCGTCCTCCTCCATCTCTCCCTCCATTTCTCCAGAATAAGGGAAGTTTTCCAGAGCTTCAGCCAATATACAAATGTATCGAACTGGTTTCGTGGGGAAGTTTTCATGTAGTGACCTGATATTTGTATTTTTTTTTTAGATTTTTTTTTTACATCGTGTCCGTTGTATGTGTTGACCTGTCTTGGTTTTTGTTGCGTTCTTTCGTTTCTTCATATATATTCTTATTTTTTGTATTTTATATGTGTTTCGCTTTCTTTCTCTCTTTACTGTGTTTGCATCTTTTATTTTGCCTTTGTGTAATTTCCTTTTCTTCACATCTTCCATTGGTTATGATGCTTGATCCATTTTTATCAGGTAACATTTTGCGTTGGTGGGGTTTCTCCTTCTATTTTGTGAAGTCTTATAACAGGAAATCTCTATTCTCTAAATACTACATATAAGAAGGACCACCGAAACTCTTGCCAAAATCGCGATATAGAGACACGTTCAGGCAAGGAGACATAAGACGGTCGGTGCTGTCCTTCGCCCTCCTTCTCACCCGCCGCCACCGTCTCGCCTCCGCCGCCCACCGACCCTCTCCGCAGCCTCCTCGGCGCTAACAATTTATGCATAAAAATCTCGCGCAAATCAATACCGAAGCGGCAACGGCGACCTTTGGGCAGTGGATCCCATGAGAAGAGAGAGAGAGAGAGAGAGAGAGAGAGGTGCAAAACAGACAGATGGACAGATAGTTTATTTACTGTCATGCTAGAGAGTATGCACACAGTGTAACAAAATAAGATTCGCTTAGATTACTTATTATTTCCACTAATATAACGAAATCGCCATAAATTCGAAACGGAGCACATTTATAGTAAGGGGGAAAGGGCACAGGCTTATTACTGGACTCTTTCACCGCTGTGCCTCTCCACACACACACGGCGGATTTCAAGCAGAATATCTAAGGGTCTAAGTCCTTTGGGCCAGGAGGAGGAGTGGAGTTAGAAGGGGGGCGGGCTTCTCTCAACTTCCCATCACACGATTATCCCCCCTTACGGGCTTGTCGATAAATGGGTACCTGGAGAAACCCCGAGGAAGGTAAACTGTGGTGACCCGAATGTCTCTGTCGGTCTGGTGATGCCGACTAAGTCATCAAAGGCACTGAAGGCTTTTCACCAGCCACAAGTTGAGAGGATGAGGAGACAGAGTAAAGCGCAGTACAAACCCAGTCGCCTCGTCCCCCATCTTATCTTTTCGGTGCTGTAGTCTACTTTTTTGGGAGGTTTGTGTGGTATTGCGTTTTGGTATTTTGCCTTATCTTTTAAGATATTCCTGTTTGTCTCTATTATCGCATTTCTCAGTCAGCCACAGTGTAATTATCGTGAACAGAAAAAAAAAGATAGAAGTGAACGACTGAAAATTATGCTGTCTGCTGGTTATACTGCGAAAAAATGAAGGACACAATAGTTATTAAGAAATGATACGAAGAAAAATAATCCTCTGGGGACACTATATATCTAACACTGAAAAATATAACTATGTCCTTTTATTTTGACCAAGTTTATATCTCCACGAAGGCCCATGTGTGCCGTAGGCTTTTATAACCTGATATCGGCTTGGACACATGTTGAATTTATGGCTCTACCCGTGTGTTTTATGGCCCCACGCTGCCCACCACACGCCTGACGGGTGAGAGCAAGTGAAGTGTACTAAGACACGTGTGTTTCTTGGCATATGGTAAATAACGAAGGATAAACATAAACAATCCATAACTCAAATTTGTAGTGGCAGTGGTGGTAAAGTAGTTCTAACCCTCAGAAGACGTACCATTTTTGTTTCAAAATAAACCTTTCCATAAACATGCCTACTATTCACTGGAAAACTTGTAAAAGGTGACTACCATTAAAATCAGTCGTTAAGGATTCGATTTCATGCCCCTGTTCATCGTTCATCGTTCATATTATAACGTTAGATTCTCGTGGCATCGTGGCTTTCATCAAACAAAAAGTAGCGCTTGCACGTCATCTACGCTCTATACCCTCACGGAAGTATACATGTTTTGAAAAGATCCGTTTCCAGTGTGGAGTGATTAGTGAGAGTGTTTCGGTAATAACTGTGCTGAGAGAGAGAGAGAGAGAGAGAGAGAGAGAGAGTAAATCGACTGGTATCGAGTACATGAGTGAGGCGCGGTGTGGATCGATAAAGAATGGAGAGCAGCAGTAAATGGGGCGGGTATTGCATCAATACTCTGAGGGAGCAATGGAGCGAGTGATTGAGAGAGAGAGAGAGAGATTAGCAGGAAACGAACAAATTTGTAAATAGTATATGACATTGTATAGGGACAGAGAATCACAGACCGCGTGATTTTATTCCATAGCAATATTGTTATTCTCTCTCTCTCTCTCTCTCTCTCTCTCTCTCTCTCTCTCTCTCTCTCTCAAGTACCGTCATTAGCGAAACATACTCATTTATCACCTCATACAGGAAACGGGTATTTTTCAACATGTAAATAGCTGAGAAAAAAGAAGAAAGGGAAGACGGAAATAGAGCAAATTTTTATACTCATTTCGGAAGGGTAAGAAATTTTCACGTGACGTCGGCTGACTGGGGAGAGTCCTGTTTTAGGGTGAAAATTAAGTTTGGATATTCCGCCACGCGTTTCTCTACCCTCCAGAGTCTCATGTTTCCCCAGATAAGTGACTTTTTCCCCCTAAACCCCAACCCCTACGCTCCCTTGATGGCTGCAGGTGGAGAGAGGGTTGATTATTTCGGGGATTGTCCTATCTTAGCTCAAGGGATTTCAAAGGAACTTTTGGGCGGGGTGTTGATTCGCGAAGGCGATGATTTAAATGGGTGACGTTGTGTTTAATTCACCACGGCCTGATGACTGATGGTGATGTCCAGCAAGTACTCTCCCGGTGAGAGGAGTCGGAATTTGGTCCCTCCCACACTGCACACTTCTATCCTTTTCGCTCAAGGGGGAAAATAACCGCTCCTTGTTAGCGGAAAAATCTTTCGACCTGAGCGGGGCTCGAACCTCAGCATGCCAAGCCGGAGCCTGACTTAGTTGAGCCTCAGGATTGGTGTGTGTGTGTGTGTGTGTGTGTGTGTGTGTGTGTGTGTGTGTGTGTGTGTGTGTGTGTGTGTGTGTGCGCTCAGAGAAAAAAGCAAAATTGTTATTGATTTTGTTATTGTTTACACTTTGTGTTTCTTGACCATTACCTGTTGCCTTAAAGTTCTAAAATAGACAGTTGCGTCTCTCTCTCTCTCTCTCTCTCTCTCTCTCTCTCTCTCTCTCTCTCTCTCTCTCTCTCTCTCTCTCTCTCTCTCTCTCTCTCTCTCTCTCTCTCTCTCTCTCTCTCTCTCTCTCTCTCTCTCTCTCTCTCTCTCTCTCTCTCTCTCTCTCTCTCTCTCTCTCTCTCTCTCTCTCTCTCTCCTAACTACATCAAATGTGCTAACATATTATAATCATGCCTTCATACATTATAAATACATTCATGTAACTCCCCCTCCACTCACCCACACCAGCACGCAGCTGAATACCACCCTTGTTTCCTCCACCCTACCTTACCTTCCCTCAACTCTTTTTGTTATACTTTAGCATTGGCTCTGAAGATTTATAATTTGAAAATTTTCTGGGTAACGCTTCCAAAATTTAATGAAATTATCGTTATTAGTATTAGTATTAGTATTACACACTCACACACACACACACACAGTTCGTGAAAGGGAAATATAAGAGAGAGAGAGAGAGAGAGAGAGAGAGAGAGAGAGAGAGAGAGAGAGATGCAACATTCGTTAATGCAAGATACACAAACAAGATTGAGGCAGATACAGAATTGACAATAACTCGAGGCCAGATTCGCCGCCGGTTAATTAATTACTCACTTAACGCTGAGGCAAACCACATATCGTATTCGGTAATTGTGGTACACTTTGGTGTCATCAAACTTAGTCAACTTGAAGGCCGCACGAACATTGATTGTTGTTGGGAAGAGGATTGTGGTGATGCGCAATATGATTCGTGAGCATCATCTGCACCTATCTCTTCGTATGTTTGGCTTCCTGGTAGCTGCATCCCTATATGTTATGCGGACTTGCTGCTGCTGCGTCTGACTCGTTTTTTCCCCCGTACCCATCAGTTTAGAACTTTAGAGAATCAATATTGAGAAAATTCGTTGTCGTTAGTTGAATACGCAGTCCGGATAGTTTTTCATGAATAGTAATATTAATCCGGTATGTGTAGAGCCAGTATTGTTAGATTAGGTCGGTGAGATAACTATGAAAGGTTGTGTTATCCTGATTAAAATAATGGGTTTTCTAAGCGACCTTTTGTCTTTTTGGATAATATTGACACCTGTAGTAATGAAATTGTGAATATAAAGAAAAAATAGACAGAGGTCTTAGAAGAAGAAGAAGAAGAAGAAGAAGAAGAAGAAGAAGCAGAGTACGAATAATAATAATAATAATAATAATAATAATAATAATAATAATAATAATAATAATAATAAGACGAATAAGAAGAAGAGGACGAAGAAGAAGAAGGACGAAGAAGAGGACGAAGAAGAAGAAGCAGCAGAAGAGGAAGAAGAAGAAGAAGACGAAGCAGAAGAAAAAGGAGAAGAATGATATACAACAGTGATTAATTTTAATAAACCCACTGAGACAAAATATGTAATGAATAAGAACCAAAGGAAGAAAATATGATCGTGGACAGATTCGCACGAAAGAATGAAAGTAAACACAAAATCATCTCCCATAAGAGAGAGAGAGAGAGAGAGAGAGAGAGAGAGAGAGAGAGAGAGAGAGAGAGAGAGAGAGAAATTCATCAGTTAGAGCAACAACGGGGGTCGGGACGGGAGCATAGCCAAGGCACACAGTTATTAATGACAGTCTCCTACACCCTTGGAGGCTCAACAGTCAACCTTCACCCTTCCCTTCCTCCTCGTCTTTCCTCTTTCTTTCCTCTCTCAAGACTTACCACCGAAACACTTCTTCCTTCCCTCTATTTTACCCTTTTCCTCTTTTCTAGTCTCTTAATCTCATGGAAACTCAACCCTCAGCCTTTTTCCTCTTTCCTCTCCCTTCTTCCTTCCTTCACTCCATCTTACCATCCTCCTCGTTTTAAGTCTTAGCCTTTTGGAAACTAAACCCTTAGCCTTCTTCCTCTTATTCCCCTCCTCTTCTCTCTTCCTCCATGCCCTCTCAAGACAACGCTCAAACATATCGTACTTCATCTTAAACTCCTCAGTGTTTCTAGTTTCCTAACCTCTTAGAAACTTAATACTCAGCCTCGCTCCTCTCATTCCTTTCCTATTTTCTCTTGCTTCTTCTATTTTTTTTTTTTTACAGTTAAGGAAACAGCTCAAGGGCAACAAAAAAAGGTGTAAAAAAAAAAAAAAAAAAATAGCCCGCTAATCGCTTCCTTGGACTTTAGACCGAACCATTCCTTAATTCCCACCGTCTTTACCTCCTCGTTTCTAGTCTCCTCACCTCTTGGGAACGCAACCCTCAACCTCCTTCCTCGCATTCCCCCTTTTTTATCGTCTTACGTCTTTAGACTTGACACTCATTCATTCATTCCATATATTATCCCTAATTTTCCTTGCAGATCCCACTCGGTCTCCCTCCTCTTTTTCCCCTCTTCCTTTTTACTTCAAAAATAAATAAATGAATAATTTCTTTCTTCCTTGCCTCTTACCCTGCTTCCAATTTTTCGTCTCTTGATCCATTGTAAACTTAACACTCAAATTACTGTAGTTCTCTTCCTCTTCCTCTCTGTCTGCTGGCATCTTCCCCTTTTCAAATTAATACTCGGACCTTCCTTTCTCCCTTCTCGCCTGCTCTTACTGCCTCTATTTAGAAACTCAGTCCTTTAACTCCCTCTCTTCGTATCTTCCTACCTTCACTTTACGTTGGTGGTCTCCTTCACTTCCTTATTAATCCTTGCTTCAGTATAGTGTCAATGCTATATGTCTCTTACTTCTTGCCTTACCGTAACACAACATATCTCAGGGTAATATCTCAAAACAAAGGATGTAGGTACGAAAAGTCGTATCTTGCCTTATAAAAACAAATTTCTTTTAAGTCAGTTTGCGTCTGTTTACTTGCTATCTTTTAATTCATATTTAGATGAAAAAAAGGAAAGCATTCATTTTAACTAACGTCTGATAACTACCACTTTTTTGCTTTCCCTATTTTCGCCTTCTCCATAGAGCCACAGTTTACACACTCACGCCGGCGGAAAGAGAAAACACAGCAGTCACATCCAATTATATCAAGTGACTATAAAAAAAGACACATACGGAAGTCTAGGGGTGAACTTGCCTGCCGTAGCGACAAGAGCATAACAAAAATGAAAACGCACCTAACAATAACACAACTAATTGGCGATGAGGACAAAGGTAGTTTATTTACGCTCGTTTTGATGGTGTAATGAGTCCTGACCCTCTCTATACCCTCCTCCTCCCCCTCCTCCTCTCCCTCGTTCCCGTCCTCCTCTTCGTCTTCCCCTTCCTCCTCCTCCTCTGCTTCCCCTCCTTCACCATTATCACCATCAAGAGTCAGTCTAATAGGGCCAGCCGCCACATCCATCTCTCACGTATTAATCAATCCGTTCATTATCAGTGTCCCTAACTATTTACTATTGTTCATCAGTCATCACATTAACATAGTCACCATTAGCCATGCATACATAGCCAATACTCTCCTATAATCACATTCCGTCAAATACACACACACCATAATTACTACCCCTCTAATTCAAACTCTATAATGATGATGGTGATAATAATAATAACAATAATAATAATAATAATAATAATAATAATAATAATAATAATAATAATAATAATAGTAGTAGTAGTGTTAGTAATAATGACATTGATAGTTTACTTCAGCTGTAAATACACGTTAGGTAAATACATCTAAATTCGTCACTCTATACTTATCACTATAATTATGAGAGCAACAGTCAGCGGGCTTTTTTTTTTACATTTTTTTTTTGTTTCCCTTGAGTTCTCTGTGCTGTAAAAAAAAAAAAAAAATCAACTTGATAAGACTCGTTACGAAGAGGAAACTAAATTGAATGCTTTACAGGACTTAAATTTCACCTGTAGAAGGCAGAAAAAGGCAAGGTCCTTAAGTTTCATAGATGTGGCGGCTCCAGCAATGGCTCAGAGTTAGACGAAAGAGGAAACGAGAGGAAGAGGAAAGGATGGAGGAAGAGAGGAGAGGGGTAACGGAGGAGAGGGATTTTTTTTCGGGGGGATACTGTCGGTTACACTCTGAGGTAACGATGTGTACAGTTAATGTTGGTGACAGGGAGGGAGAGGAAGGAAGGGAGAGAGAGGGGGAGAAAAGGGTAGAGAAGGGAAGGGGAGAGAGGGCCCGGGGATAGGGAGGAAGGAAGAGGGAGGAGAGTGGAGTTGGATAATGGAAAGGAGAGGAAGTTGTTGATATTGAAAGTGATGATATGAATGGAGAGAGAGAGAGAGAGAGAGAGAGAGAGAGAGAGAGAGAGAGAGAGAGAGAGAGAGAGAGAGAACAAATGTAATGGAAACAGACAAACGGAAAAAAGTATCCTAACAAAAATAAATGAAAAGAAAATCAATGCTCCTGGAAAGTAAAAAGTACGTTCTTAGTATAATATGGCACACTAATGGTACTTACGAACAAAAGAAAAGAAAGAAAAGGAGAGAATATAAATTAAAACAACAACAACAACAACAACAAAAACTCACTCCCCACAAATAATTAACCAAACGGAGTAAAGAAGCAGAGAAGGAGCAGCTCCCCTCTCTCTCTCTCTCTCTCTCTCTCTCTCTCTCTCTCTCTCTCTCTCTCTCTCTCTCTCTCTCTCTCTCTCTCTCTCTCTCTCTCTCTCTCTCTCTCTCTCTCTCTCTCTCTCTCTCTCTCTCTCTCTCTTTGTTGGTTCCGTTCATGGTCAGTTAAGTGATCAAGCTTTACTATAAATGCGCCTTCGGTTTTTCTCCCTTTTTTACCGCTCCCTCTCATCCCTCCCTCCCCTCCGCCCATTCATTTATTCCCTTAAGCCGTCTACTCCCTCTTATTTCCCCTCCCTCTCAGATGTCCAGTCAGCCGTTCCCCCTCCGTTCGTTCCCCTCGCCTCCCACTCAGCCCTCAAGTTTTCTCCCTTTTTGTCTCCCCTTCCAAGGAAATGTTTATAGTCTCCGGTAACTCCAATTTTCCTGTTTAGTTATACGCGTTATTTGGTGTTCCTTTTCCTATGCCCCTAAAGTTGAGGTTTTTCATTTGTCTGCTTCTTGCGAGGTCTTTTTTTCCTGTTTTGTTTTAATCGCGGTAGTTTTATGTAGCATATTGTTTCTTTAAGTGTGCTGGCTTTTTTTTTTTTTTTGCCTGATTTTTGTTATATTTGCTTCCTTTGTGCGGTGGTTTTCCCCCTCTTATCTGTGTTTATTTTCCTCTCGTCCGTATCTTTTTTTTTTCATCTTTCTCCTTCCCTCCCTCCTCTTCCCTCCTGCTCCTTCTCCTCGCTCACTCCCAGCAAGAAGACTCCATCAAACCCTTAAACTCAGACGAATGAATTTCCTCCACAGATATCAATAAGGGAGGAGGAGGGAAAATAACAAGAGACAATACCTTGCCCGGTCGGGGTCTTATCTTTTTCTCTCAAGGAGCAAGTTTTGAAGTCGAGTGTTTGTGCTCCCTCCGCCACCGGGGCTCAGTGGCCACGAAACTCGGCCGAAGAGTAGCGGGGAAGCCTTCAAAGCCAGCCTCCGAGACCCGGCAACCTTCCCTCCCACTCGACCTAACCCAAAAATCCTGAGGCCTTACTGAAATCGCTCCTCGGTCCGGGGGGGTCTCTCCTGCGCACTCAGCATTCAGAGCAAGCCACAGCACAGCACATCATACAACAACACGGCACAGCACACCCACGCAGCACACGTCTCTATACATACACCCACACCCTTTAGGAGACGTCTCTGCCTCAGTACACCCCCTCTCCTCCACACAAACATAATTTCTGTACGCACTTTACGCTTATTAGAGTAAATTCAATTAGGATTTATGTGTTCCCTTCTTTCCTTCCCTTCTCAGCCCTAACGCCTTAACCAGTTTCGAAAAAAAACATATAAACTGATATAGCAATGGTGAAAGAATAGGAAAAAGTAAAAGGAAAACAGGGAGACACAAAAATAGATGGAAAGAGAGAGAAAAAAAGAATGATGACCTCCAGCAGTCCTCAAATAGTCCTCAATCTCATCCGGCACCCTTGGGCGGGCCAGAGCCATCACTTCTGCTGAATAAAAGCCAAATAAAGATCATCCCCGCGAGCCCCAGCGATGCGCCCACCACACCAAATTAAACTCTCCAGACTGACCCGCTCTGCCCGATTGTTTCATGGGGGAGTGGCTGGATTTTTTTCTTGCGGTGTAGACTCTGCTCTTCCCGCTTCCCCTGTGTGCCTCTCCCTCCTTCTCCTCTTTTCTTACCCCTCCATGACCTCATCCTTGTGTTTTTGCTTCGTTCTCCGTCTCCCTTCCTCTTTCGGTCCCTCTGTCTTTCCCTTTCCTTTTAACTTACCCTCTCGTGATTCATCTTCTCTGTTCTTATGCATCTCTAACTCTTCTCCCTATGATTTCTCCCCCTATCGTGTTCCTTCATACATTTGTCCCCATTTGTCCCACCCTTCTTTCTGTACTCTCCTTTAACAACTGTTCTTCGCTTTCCCTTTCTCCCTTCTCCGCCTATCCCTCCGTTTACCCTCTAACAACCTCTCTATATTTCCTCTCCACCTCCCTTACGAATATCAGTCCTTGCCTTTCCCCTTTCCTCATTCTCCCTCCAATCTTAGCCAACACCCAGCCTTCTCCCCTCACTTCTCCCCTCTGACCAACCGCAGCGGTCAAGAGGAAGCAGCAAGAAGAGGTAGATGAGAGGAATTGGAAGAGAGGAAACTAAATAAAAAACACTATGGGGTTCGTTTTCTTTAAACATATATAAGAAAGAATTTTAATCACATAAGGCAAAATAAACATAAGAAAGAGTTATAGCATTATGGCTCAAGTAAAAAAAAAAAAAAAATGTCGGAAGGAAATTTTTGGATGAAAAAAACACAAAAAAACAGCCAAACATACCGAGGAAAGGGAAGCTAAGTTACGAAAAAAAGTGCTATTCTGGAGGCAAAAACGAACCTATTCATAAAAGGCAATATTGATCTTTTCCCTCCTATCGACTCCAGTGGGAAGGGAGGGAGGGAGGGAGGGATGGAGGGGAGGAGAGTGGGTGCGTTGATTTCTTCCCTCCTTCTCTCCTTCTCTTCCCATCTCCTTGCTTTCCTTTGGCCTCTTCTCTCTCCCCTTCTCTTTCTTCTTTCTCCCCTTATTCGGTCCCTCTTTCCTTCTCCTTTTATTCCTCTTCCTGAATCGATACCTGTACACCTCTAATGCACTTTTTGCGTCTTTCAATTACACACACACACACACACACACACACACACACACACACACACACACACACACACACACACTCTTGGTTCTTTTTACGGACTTCCAAAAAGACGGAGCACTTAAATACCGCTATAGTAGAGTACGACTCAACATTTTTTCAGTTCTCTCTTAAAGGTTCTTTACTCTCTACCAATAATTATATTCGAGTATTTTGTTGCAAAGATAAGATCAAACAAAGGTATCTAATGTTCACACAGTCATGAAATACCGTTTAGTTCAAAGAAATATAGTAAAAAAGATCATTTATGCTTAATGTAACAATCGAATCACAGCCACGTAAAAAGCTCTTAAGTGGATGATTAAAATGTTCGACAGTATAAAACGACGTTATTGTTCTCGTTAGTCAATCACCCGTCAGTGCAAGTGATGGTTGTGTTCAGGGTGGTTTTGGTTGGACGATTCACGTGTGATGGGTTGGAAAGATTGCATATAACCTTCAAACACTATCCTTATCAAATTCCATCACTAGTGTAAATTTTCACTTTGCAATGTCCTTTCCTTTTTAAGCCCTGTGCATGTCTTTGTGAAATTAGGAGAACGGAAATAAGTTAGATAGATAGCTTAATAGATAGATAGGTACATAGATAAATATACGTAGGTAGACCCATAGATAAACAGAAAATTTGATGGAGAAATATCGTGTGATGAGTTAGATAAAGGTAGAAAAAATATTTATAAATGGATAAATAAATAGTTAGATACTCAGATGAATTTGTAGTTGGATAAATGGATAGTTAGCTAAATAGAGAGATAGTTAAATAAATAGATGGCTAAATAAAGGTTTGATAAATATATAAATAGTTAAGGAAATAGTTCCAGAGAGAGAGAGAGAGAGAGAGAGACTGCCACGCCCTTTTAGGCTCTCGTGGGTACCGGGGAAAGTGGATTGATAATATTTTTTAGTATCTTTTCTCTGCCTTTTTACCAGTATGACTAATGTAATAATATGAATGATACACTTCCAATCCTATGCCTTTTTCTGTATACATTTTTTTTCAGTATAAATTCTCTTAAGGAAAAAAATACTTCTGGGTATTTTTAGTTATTTATCAACAGTTCATTTGTTATTTTTGATTTTAAAGTTTTTGCACCGCATTAGCCATTACCTCTTTTCCAATGTCGAACTTTTCCTTTCTCCCTTGATTGCCTCACCTAAAGCCTCAGTTATATTCCTCATCTCAATTCATTTTCTTACACCATTTCTCGTCTCGTCCTATTTTAAACTCTCCTCCTCCTCCTCCTCCTCCTCCTCCTTCTCCGGCTCCTCCTCCTTCCCTTCCATCAGCCTACCATTTCCCGTTTCCTCTTCTCGTCAATTTGTTTGCATTTTGTGAGACGCGAGAAACTGCCGATACTAGCCAGCACACACTCCTTCTACTGGACCTTCTTCCCCTTCTCTCTCTCTCTCTCTCTCTCTCTCTCTCTCTCTCTCTCTCTCTCTCTCTCTCTCTCTCTCTCTCTCTCTCTCTCTCTCTCTCTCTCTCTCTCTCTCTCTCTCTCTCTCTCTCTCTCTCTCTCTCAAGATTATTTTCCTACATTAAAGAAGCCTCACGAGGGAAGTGGAATTCATAACCCGAAACCCATTTGCGTCATCTTTACTCACCGCCGTCTAGTTTTAAATCAGTAAATCCAAATCCTGCAGTCGATGAAGTATAACAGGTGAGGCATTAAAGTTGCCTGAAATAATGCTACACGGAAAAGTCGCCTCCAGAGGGTCGATACGGATATCAAAGTGGGTAAAGTTGGTAACATGAAAATTAAAGGGAAAGAAAAGGCACACATATGAAAAAGGGACGATAGGACAGGGACACTTACCCTTTCCATGTGCCGTATTGGAGCCTCCGAGGGTTAGGATGAGCGTGAGTAGCATGAAGAACGCCATGCAGGTCTTATCTTGCTCTGGATCCGTCATTGTTCTCACTCCTTCGCTCCTTAGCAAGAGTTGTCGACACGTGTTACTTTTCCTTCCCCCTTCTCCACTGGGAATCACACATCTCGCACTTAGAGCCGTTTATTACAAAGCAGCCGGTTAATAGTTGCTCCTCAGTTGTGTTTGTCGCTTGTAAACTTAAAAAAAAAAAAAATGTGTGAGGATCTTGTAGCACAGCAATGTTCGCTGAATGTTTGGTGAATGTTTTCTGCTTTTTGGAAGATGTTTTTGCTGGTTTTATGCCACGAAGTTGAGTTTCCAACTAAAAGTCAAGTGGTTATGAATTTATGTCGTCTCTATGCTTAGTTATGATTAGATTAGATTAGTTATGTCGTCCTTATTTGGTATTGTTATGGTGTAGTTTCCTAAAAAAATGATTACTCGCCAGTGCACCGTAGCAGGTACAAAGGCGCCGTTTACTAGTTGCTCCACAGTTGTATCGATCGATTGTTAACTCTAAAGAATGGCACTTCCTGTAACTACGTCCACTAGATATTTATAGAAAGTTTTCCTCTTATATGACACTTTTTTATGATATTACGTCAGAATTGAGTTTCCATAAAATGTATTGATTTCATATCGTCGTTGATGAGTAGTTATATTGTTTGTTCCTCGGTATTTGCTGTAGTTCCTCAAGAATCGATTTCTCTCCAATGCACCGTAGCAGCGAAGGTCGTTTTCGTGGTCTCCTGTTTCGTCGTGGTGGTCGATCAAAGGCCCTCCATGTCCTTGCACCCCAGTCACTCCCCGGATCCTATACTCCCCCAAAGAGGCTTATTTCTATTGACAAACTCCCTCCTTATTCCCGTCGGGGCGTGTTCCACAACCCTCCGCCCCAGATCTGCTTAGCGGCGGCCCGTCTTGGCTCACTCACACCCTCACCTTCACGCCCCGCCACCGTCAGATTTAGCCATTCTTAAAGCCTCCAAGTGTGATTGACTTTATCTTATATGTATGTGGAGCACTTGAGCGTGGTGGTGAAGGGAGTGTGACAGTTTAAGACTTTAACATTCCAAGGAAGTATTGCATTCTCTTCGCATCACCTTTGATACGTTTTGGTGTATCCCATTTGCATAGATACAGTCTAATCACTAGTAGTTATATAAGATGCCTTTTTACCTAAGACTGTTGATTAATTTAAGAGATTTAGTATTCCAAGGCTTTTACGCTCTTCACATCACAGCCTCAGAATTCAAGGCCAGTATTCTCTTATGCACGAAGTATAACAGAGTTCCTTCGTTTGTGATCGTACTGTTCACTTGACCTTAGAAGATTCTTACCTCAAGTATCAGAAAATCATCAAATATCTACCCAACCATATCCTTTTGCAAATAGAACTTGTTTATATTGTATTTTTTTTTCTATATGGCTCGTCTTATCTAATGGTTCACTACTGATATTCAGTGCTTAGTGCAGTCTCGTATTAGTCAATGGTTCACTGTTGGTCAGGTTAGGGGGGCGAATCTGTCGGCTTCTCTCTTCTCGGGGAGGTTCAAGTCCCCGCGGGAGGCGGAATGATGGATGAGCGGATAGCAAAACGCTTCACACGGCACCTGCGAGACAGAATCTTAATAACCACGCCTCTGCGGCTTTCCCGGAGGAGTTGCCGAAGAGGACACTTGGCAGATAAGACTTTCCTGGCCCGTCCGCGGCTGCAGAGCCTGAAAAGAAGAGGAAATTAAGTGTGAGATCACCTGTCCGTTTATAGCTGCTCTAGGTGTGGAAGTGGGAACAAAAAAACTTTTTTCCAGAAGGTAGATTGACTCAAGGATGTAGCAGAATCATGTATTATATTACTATAATTATTATTATTATTATTATTATTATTATTATTATTATTATTATTATTATTATTATTATTATTATTATTATTATTATTATTATTATTATTATTATTATTATTATTATTATTATTATTATTATTATTACTGTAATTAGTATTGTCATAGTAGTTGGTATTAATGTTTTTTTTTAGCTGTTACCATTAAATAAATCTTTGTATTCTTGTTTCGTTGCTAAGCAAGGTTTTAGCAGACGAATGTGGAGGTCAATATAGACTTTATCAGATAATCAGAACATCAATAAGGAGGCGGAAAGGGACATGGCTAATCCTGGAAGACATATAAAAGTCAAGTTTAGAGGAACGGCGACACGTTCGTGGGAGCGGTCAGGAAGACACACCACACTTCACGGCTTCGGTTCAACACAGGTCATGCATTATTCCTCTCCATTTTTATGACGAAAGTTTAAATGTTAGATAAGGCAACTTTTTTTCACATGATGGTAATATCTCTGAAGCCTGCATCTCAAGACAGATTTATAGCTTGAAAAAAAAAATGTATTTAGGTTTTTAAGCAGAGGTCGATGCGCTGTTCGTATTTTTTGAGGCTACAGGTGAATGTTGTGGGTGGTTCAGTGCTTCCGTGTGTGTGTGCATCATGCTGGTAAGGAAAATAGGGTTGTTAAAGCAAATGTCGGTCCTCTAATTATCGTCTTGGCTCATTGGGTGTTGAAATAGAACAAATATTATTGGTGTGCTTGCATTGGAGGATGTTTGATACATTAGTAAATAAATGGATATATGTATGTATATTGACCGGTTGATTAACTGATTTATGCATGTACGTATATATTTCCACAGACTCAAATCAGACACACATACAGATTCCAACTGACACACACACACACACACACACACACACACACACACACACACACACACACACACACACACACACATTGCTGTATGAATGTTGAACATTTCTATAAAATAATTGCAAGGGAAACAAATGGCATTCGTAATTGGACGCAAATAACTATTTCCCTACCTGTGTATAGGTTTTTAATTGGGGTAATTATAGAGGCGGTACTGTGTGTGTGTGTGTGTGTGTGTGTGTCTGAGATAAATATTTTATTAGAATTAAAAAAAATAACTACTAGCAATAATAATGATAAGGATAACATTGTTATTTGTTATTACAATGATAATGACAGTCGTAACAATATCAATAATTATACTTATATCTATAGAAATAATGAAATAACTATGATAACTATTTATAATAATCCGGTATTTTTCTCGCAGTGATTTTGTCTACTTTCCAGGTAGTACTAGAGCATTCAGCACAGATTCACCACAGACCAGCAAGCATACATAACACACACACACACACACACACACACACACACACACACACACACACACACACATACACACACACTCACACTCAAATAAACCGCCACACCAATTAAAACCAGCCTCAAAAATAACGAACAATAACCACAAGAGCAATATTCACAACACATCTTCCGCCGTCCTCATCGTCACTAGCGCCTCCATAAATTACAAAGCTTCCATCAACACCGAAACTACACCAACTAACACAGCCCATAAATTTCTGTACAGCACTATCACCACCATACGCGTCCTCTACCACCACCACCACCACCACTAATATGACCAGCATTCAGATTTCAATTCCACACAGTAAACTCCGTATCATTTTACTTATTTTTTTCTCCCACTGACTCAAAACAGTGAATTCCTACGAGGGAGGTACCTTTATAAGAAGCACGACGACGCTCGATATTGACGTGTCTCTTACATTCTCACATAAATCTTTCCATTCTCCCTGCCTTCCTTTCTCCTTCCCTACCTTTCCTCCCTCCGTCCCTCCTTCCTTCCCTCCCTAACTTCCTTCCTTCCTTCCTTTCTTGTTTCTTTATCCTTCCTTCCTTTCTTTCTCCTTCCTGGCTTACCCACCTTCTTAACTACCTTTTTGCATTCCTTCCTGCCTACCTACCTACCTACCGACCGACCGACCTACCAACCTACCTTCATTCCATAATTTCTTCGTTCGTTCCTTCCTCACCTAGCTCCCCTTTCTTCCTACTCATCTTCAAAACTACCTACCTATCTACTTACCTACCTACAATCTACCTATCTAGCTATTCTTTCCTTTCTTCCTTCATTCCTTCTTTTATCTCTCCTTTATGTCTTCTGTATAGAATTGGGTGCAGGTGCAGAAGGAATGTTGCAGGTTAATTGAGCCGTCCCAGGTGTGTTAGCGGCTTGGAAGGAGCATTAGCAGTACGTAAGGGAGATTTGCATGTGTGGTGCAGATATAGATCAAAGATTTAAAGCGCAGAGGGAGGGGTACAGCTTAGGTACAAGTGTAGGCGTGATAAAGTTGTGTTCAGCTGTATATTTGGTGTTACAGATTGTAAAAGCTAAAGAGGTGAAGTCAGTGTTCCAGGATGTAGGCAGTATTACAGAAGATGTGTCAGCGCTGCAGTTGTGTAGGGAGTGCTAAAGGTGTGTAGAGTGTCACAGGTGAATAGACCGTCACAGGTGTAGAGTTATACATGCAAGGAAGGCTAGCGGCGGAAAATGAAGACCGTCGCCGCCGCCGCCGCCGCCGCCATCGTCGCTGTGCCCGCCGCCATGCACGGGCGGCGGCCAAGCCGACGAAACCGTTTTGCTTTCCACAATGAAACGATTTTTTCTCGGCTGTCTAGACACTCGGTAATGGCCCGACACATAGCTGAACGTAATTGAGGCCAAACGTTTACATTGTTATGTCCATTAAATAGAAAGGAAGGTGTCCTTATATAATTTTGTGCGCGCATGTGACGTAACAAAAATACGACCAATTATTTTCTATTTTTTTGTCATCTTGACAATTAATACTTTTTCCAAATCAGTGCATTCGATAAAGTTGGCAAAAGTAATGAACGCCTCTCTGTTCGGTTGCCAAATAAATCGAATATTCAGGAAATAACTGATTAAGAAAATTACGAAAAAAGGAAATATAGGCGAAGAGTCAGAATTATTAAAACCATGAAAGGGAAATACAGTTACTTATGGCAGCATTTTTGGACATTATGATATCCATTTAATCTTGAGATGAAAATGTATCCAGATAGATATGTATATTATTTTGTATATCACTATTTCTCAAAGTAAAGCATTCGAAGTCCGCGTTTCCCTTCTCATGATGTTTTTCCGGACTAGACATATCGTTGATTCGAAGCTGCGATGAGGAAAAGCAACAGTACACTAAACAAAACTCGTATTCACTTTAAACACTCCCTAAACACCCCGGCTAAACACACACACACACACACACACACACACACACACACACACACACACACACACACACGAACGAACGAACGAAAACAAATCACACGCAAAAACACGCTACAACGATCAAAGACTCAACACAGACACACAGACACATCATTAAGTAGAGGGGAGGCGAGGGGAGGCGAGGCTCTGCTATGACAACACAAGCGTATCCTTTATGTGATCACCTACACCCCCTCTTTCTCTCTCTCTCTCTCTCTCTCTCTCTCTCTCTCTCTCTCTCTCTCTCTCTCTCTCTCTCTCTCTCTCTCTCTCTGTATGTTTTTCTGTATATTTTTATCTATTGCTATTGACACGTTGACAGCTGTTTATCATCGCACATTTCTCAGTAACAAAGCTGCCTTGTATAGGCCAACCGGCCTCTTGCAGACTCCTTACGTTCTTATGTTCTTATGTTCTTAAATGTTGGTATTGAAATTAATCTGACATGTCCCGAGACTTCAAATAATCCCGGACACGTCTCCGAAATCTAAGAAACATGTCTTTTTGATGCTGTAATCGTCATTTAGCAGCCCTTGACGAGCATAATATTACGAATACAACAGTTTTAGATTATGTAATTTATTTATCATGATTTTTTTCGTATTATTATTATTATTATTATTATTATTATTATTATTATTATTATTATTATTATTATTATTATTATTATTATTCGTATTATCTATCATTATTGCTATTATCATTATCTCTTTTAGTATTTGTAGGTATAATAGGTATTTTTTGGTCCTTGTAAATACCACATTACAGTAATTAATAAAACGTTGTTTCTGTCTGAGGTAATGAATGAATTGATCGACTAGATAAATATTTGTGTCCAGTGAGTTATCGTTTATTGGTCAAGAAAACTCTACAAGAAGACCAATATTAGGTTTATTATTGAACAGTTATTTGGCTGCCTATGTTGTCAATGAATTAACTGATTTACTGATTTATCTTTTTAATTATATAACCACCTAAACTTTCATTATTATATTTGACCTCTAGACAAGCTTTGCCTCCTCCCTTATTTTTATCTCAAGACGAGACACAGCTGAAGCAATCTTTTCTGAGCGACCCAAGTGGAGTTATTCATTCTTGAGACGGTATATATTAACAAGTTTTCAAAGCCTTGAGATACTTATATTGCGTTTGTATCGAATAATCACCCTCTGCTTTATGATTTTAACTATTAATAACTTAAATTGAGAGCAATTTATTAAAGTTTATTTTATATATGGAAGATGCGATAGTGTGGAGAGAGAGAGAGAGAGAGAGACCCAAAAATGCTGTTTTAGTTGGTTTAAGATTGAAAAATCCGTAATTTTACTCGAATCAACTTGTATGAGTTCATATGACTACGAATTGTTAAATACCTTCAGCTAACATTCATTTCAGAACTATAAACAAATTTTCTGAATTACATGCATTCCCAGATATGAATCGACGATGAAATAATGACTCATAATTCATTCACAAGGGAAATCCTACTCCGCGTGCCGCTCTATTGTCTATTGCTTAATAACAACTAAATATAAACTCCAATTTTCGTGGTGTAAGCCAAAGGATGATACACTTCACGGGATTAGTTCAGTGTCGGAAATTCCCTAAAAGATTTTAACATTCATATAACACTTATGGTTTGGAGAGAGAGATATTATATATATATATATATATATATATATATATATATATATATATATATATATATATATATATATATATATATATATATATATAAAACTTGATTGACAGAGATGATGAACGTATTTATTACTCACTGTGATCCTCTGTATGAGACACAGTTGCATTTTTGTTTTTTCCAAATCAAAACATTGTGAAAATATGTGACAAAGATAAGAGCTAAAAATATTGAACGTAATGGAAAAGTAACGAGAAGCTTTCTATAGGTATTAAATATATCAAAAGTCACACACACACACACACACACACACACACACACACACACACACACACACACACACACACACACACACACACACACACACAGGAAAGTAAATATATACATTGAAATTGAAAATAAACTAATTCGTATTGCAGGGGACGAGATATGTGTTAAAGTTTACGTTGGAAGTTTAGTTTTTATTCCTTTGTGGCTAAAGTACCAAAAATACATTCGAAAATACAAGCCAAAATTGTATTCATCAGATAATCGTTGAAAATAGTTTTTTTGTTAAGATGTTTTTGAAATCACCAATGAAAGAAACGTAGTTTTGATATATATGTGCATTACTATGATTAGTTGATTTAATGCAATAATTTCTTCGCATGTTCTTTTATGTACGTAGCGCTATGTTTCATAAATTCATCTACCCATGATAAGAACAAGCCCATCATCTTAGCTTCCTGATGAATTTGGGTTTTCTATATTTTTGTGTTCCGATTTTGTTTAAAGTTATTTGTTAATGTATCAGTTAAGCCTTGACCATTCTTTTTATCACGTGCAATAAGATTATTTCTACAATCATTGAATATCCTGACATACTTAGCATATTAAAGCAATCATCTACAAACACGATCCCCTGAAAATTGGAAGTATTAGTAGAAACCTGAAGTTCAGGGATCAAATACATAAATTTAGTAAGTTGTAATCACTTGCGTGTTGTTTTTTTGTTCACGAAACATTTATATCGCTGCTAATTCTGTTGTGCAGTTGGATCTTACGAGTGCCCCATATTTTTAGCAGTACCAATTTTTCTTCGTATGATATTAGATTGTCTAGTTTTGGGTTTGGAAAAAAAAGTTGTTGAGTTTCCGCATAACAGGCAACCTTGACCGAAACTTAATTCCTTAGGGTTGAAAAGTTAACGAAGGTACCAAGGGCAAGGCTTCGAAATGTGTGTGTGTGAGAGAGGACAGGTGAAAAGTTACGGAGAAAACGAAGTAGTATGAATGCTCATTCAAATCCAGCGTTGGGAGTAAGGAGTACATACTAATGGCAAGTATATAATTTGATAAAAATACAAAAATAGTATAAACTTGGGATATGTAATCTTTAGTGAGTACAATAGGGCTGGTAATATATAATGATTTTTCTAATAAGATAGTTTATAATGAACCAACAACCTGATGCGGCGCCGAGTTTACCGCACACCTGGGCCAAGGTTATTATTACGTGCACAATAGGTATGGGATTGAACAGCGACGGTGAGAGGCTTGGCGGAAGATTAGAGAGGGGGTTCGAGGAGCTACCTAAAGGTAATTAGGAGTAACCATGGCAACAGGCGACAAACTTAGGTGTATGAGGTTACCTGCAAAAGGTTAGACGGGCGGGCGGGGCTGGCAGCGACGGCGGACAGAGGGAGCATCGACAACCCAGCGATGGCGGGGTGAGTAGCACGTGGTTTAGGGAGGCAGACGCCCTCACTCCGGGCCACAACACCCACTTACACCTCCAACAACCCGCGTCTTGTTAGCCAGGGACGAGCGGTGTTGATTACCACAATGACGAGGCAACTAACTGCCTGCAGCATCCCTGTCTCTTTCTCTCCCTCTCTTCGGCGGCACGACACAGAAGTTAAGTTATAAGGTTACACTGGCAATGCGTCTCGCTCGCCCTCCTCCGACGGTATCTTAGGGCGTGTGGGAAGACGAAGGGGGATGTGAGGCGAGCAGGTCACTGCGGCGAGGCGATATGAGAGCGGGGAGGGTGACGCGTCGTGACTGAGTGTGTGCGCGCTGCTGCTGCTGCTGCTGTTGTTGACGATGCAGAGTCGGTCCGGGCGGGAGGCGGCGTGACTCTGGGGCGGACCAGCTGCCTCAGCCAACCTATCCCGCATCTCGGCCAGCCTCCTCCTCCTCCTCCTCCTCCTCTCCATCCCTCCTTCTTTTTCTTCCTCTCTCTCTCCTTCCTTCCTTCTTGCCTAACCTCGCGCGCTCCTCCACATCTCCTTTTGCCCCCCCCCTCTTCTCTCTCTCTCTCTCTCTCTCTCTCTCTCTCTCTCTCTCTCTCTCTCTCTCTCTCTCTCTCTCTCTCTCTCTCTCTCTCTCTCTCTCTCTCTCTCTCTCTCTCTCTCGGCGTTCTTGTCTCAATTCTTAAGATTCTTATGTCACCAGCTGTCAGCATGTATAAAGCCCGCAGGTCATAATCAGAAAAGGTTGCTGTCCCGTTGGCCGTTATATGGTTTTATCTGCTTTCAGTTTGGCATTTCCTCGCGGTAAAATAATGTTGGATTCTTAAAGTTTTTTTCTTTCACATGTGATTTCGTATTGTGATCCTAAAGTTTGTCATATTTGCTGATTTTCTTTTTGTGTGTACACTTGCAATTTGCCTTTCTGTCTCGATTATTTCCTCAGCTGTAACCGCATTTATTCTGCACACTACGTTTGTTCAACCAATCTATCTATCTATCTATTCATACGTACATACATACATATAAAGAGAGAGAGAGAGAGAGAGAGAGAGAGAGAGAGAATTTTTTATTTCCTGAAGTTCCCAGTGTCTTCTATAAATATTTTTTTTTCAACTTATGCTTGGTGGTTCATTTTTCCTACACAACTATTTTTTTTTGTAATATCTATTTTCTGATGTTTTCGGTATATTTTTCATTATTCATATTTTTCATCATTTCCTCACGTTCTCTATTTACTCAGACAATGTTTTTTTCTCTCTATCGCAGCATTCGTCTCGTTTTCTTTATATTTTTGTTTTTGTTCACTTTTTTTTTTCACCATCCTTTTCCATGCATCTCCTCGCCATCAGTTCATCCGCTACTTCATAACCTTCCATCCCTCATACCTCGCGCCCGTGTGTCTCCCCTTCTATCGCCCCTCTCGTTCCCATTTCCCCTCCTTTCCTTCCTTGCAATCAGAGGAGTGGGCAGCTTCCCCTCTTCCCCCTGATCGTCGTTTTAATAATTTCCTGAATGACTGTCTGAGCCGCTTGCCGTAATCACTGACCGAGTGGTGGTGGTCCTCCCTCTTCCCCTTGTAGTTCTCCCCTCCTCTCCTCCTTGTCCTCCTCCTCCTCCTCCTCCTCCTTTACCTTTTCCATTCTTCTACTCCTTTCTGCTTCCTCCTGTATTTCTAGCTACTCTTTGGTCCATTTATCATTTTTTCTTCGATTTCCATTCTGTGATTTTTGTTTTAATATTTCTTTTACTATTCTGAAGATCTATTCCATCTTTCTTTTATGCATTTTAATGTTATTTCATCTTTTCGTTTACAGATTCTCCTCTTTATAGTATTTTTCCCCCCATTCAGCCTTATCATACCACCTGCTCTACGTACTTCTCTTTTTCCTAGTTCTTTTTATTTTTCTCGTATTTTTTTTATCTCCATTATCCATAATCTTCACCACCCCGTCATTCCCTTTCCTTGCTCTTTCCGTTAATTTTTCTTTGCTATTCTTTCTTATCCTTCTGCTTTTTTCCGTCAGTCCTGTTCCATTACCGCTCCCATCTTTTCTAACCTTCCTCCTCCTCTTCCACCTCCTCCTCCTCCTCCTCCTGCGCCTTCTGTGCCTCCTCTGTTATCAGCAGGGGCAGGCGACCCCCACCTGGTTCTGAGAGGGCCAGATAACCAGCCCACCCCCACGTACACCCCCTCACCCCCACCGACTCACTAAGGACCTCAATTATCTTAATGAGTGAGCAAAATGTCGTGGTTGTTGGATGCTACTCTGACTTCTCTTTCCGACCTTCTTGCTTTTTCACTCCTTTAGTTTTTCTCTTCTATCCACTGTTTTGCTTTTCCCATTTTACTTGTTTATTATTTTTTGTCACTGCCAGCTTGCCCCATAGCTTTACTTTTTTTTTTTTTTCCTTTCTCTGAACTTCCTTTCTCCTCTCATATTCCTGTCCTATCCACTATTTTGTATATTTAACTTGTTTACATTTTTCATCACTGCAAGCTTGCCCCAGCTCCTTACTTTTTATTTGTTCATTTTTTTTTTCTCTGACCCTTCTCTCTCTCTCTCTCTCTCTCTCTCTCTCTCTCTCTCTCTCTCTCTCTCTCTCTCTCTCTCTCTCTCTCTCTCTCTCTCTCTCTCTCTCTCTCTCTCTCTCTCTCTCTCTCTCTCTCTCTCTCCTATCCACTTTTTTATGTTTTTGTATCCCTTTTTACTTGTTTTTATTTTTCATCTGCCAATTTGCCCCATCTTACTTTTTAAATTTCTGTATATATATTTTCTTCTCTCTGACCTTTCCCTCTCTCACTCTGATATTTTTCTCTATCTTCTCTCCTTTTTCTCTTTCAATTGTTTTCATCTTTCGTCAGTTTTTGAACCCCATATAATTATTTTTCTTTTACACCATATTTCTTTCTTTCTTACATCTCGTACTCTTCCCACCGTTTCCCTTTCTTCCCTCCTCCTTATTTCGTCATCCTTATTTGCTTAAATCCTTCATCAGTTCCATACCATAGTTTATTCCTCTTTCCTTTTTCTTCCCTCATTCTTTCATATTTCCTTTATCCTGCAGAGTTCTTTGCTGTATCATATCTTTTCAATCCCTTTTTTTTTCTCTTCATCCCTTTCACTATTATTTTCTCCTTCCCTTATACCCTTTCATCCCTCTTTTCATTCCTCACACTATTTTCTCGCACTTATCTGTTCCTTCTCACTCTAACTCCCTATCAACACCTCTCTTCCCCTTGTCCTCACACTCCATCCCTTACATCCAATTCTCCCATCTCATTTATTACGAAATTTTGCATCTTCACCCTCACGCTTTCCCTTGCGCATTCCTCTGCCCTTGTCATCGGCTTCCCTCATCCCTCTCCCCTCATTCCCTTTCATATTGCATTACTGATTCTCTTCACAGTTCTTCCCTCGTCCCTTCACGGATTTCCACTCTCTCTTCTCCCATTCTGCTACTCTATTGGAGGTTTTCATTCGTATCCCTTACATTCTCCTTCTTGACGCATTCATACTTCACATTACACCAGTTTTGAGTCTCTGCTTACTGTTCTTGTGCTCGTAAATTTTTCTCTTCAGTCCATTCCTTGATGCCCCTTTGAAGTTTATTTATGACAGTCAGTTATATCCATTTGATTTTTTTGTATTATCATTTTTGTTTATTGTTTTGTGGGGTTGTTATTTTTTCTATTTTTTAAAAGTTTCGAATTTTGTTTTTATTTAGGAAACGTTTATTTTTTATTTTAATTTTCCTATTTTGGTTTGTTTTTCTTTTTGTCTTCTATTTTTCCCTCTTCCCTCACATCGGTCTAAAATAATATAACTTCTCAAAGTCCATTTTCTGACTATGTATTTGATTTCTTCCCTCTTCCTTTAGTTCTTGTATTTCTTGGCATTAAAACGCTTTCCTTTTCTATCGCTATTTCTTCCTTTTACAAACACACACTTCACGATGACATTATATGAGTGCCACATCCACTCTTGCCCTTCCTTACCCTTGCAACGTTTCGAATTTCTCATTATATATTTGTTATGCTGCACATTTTCTTTGCTTTTCTATAACTCTTCTTTACGGGCTCGTCCTTCAAGGTACCATAGTTTATTTCTTTCCTCTAAGTTCTATCACATTTCTTTTTTTTGTTTATTTTCCTTCGTGGTTTGTCATACCTTTTGCTTCACTCCTTTTGTTATCGCGGGGTCCCTCTCACTGGGTTGATTTGTTTACGGATAAAATAAACTACCCCGCAATGAAAAATATGGGCACAAGAGGCCATTAAAGTGAGGTATTGAGCATTCATAATAAGACTGATCCCGAACATTAATTTCCATGGAGCTCAAAGTATGCATGGAAGGCTAGACGGACGTTGGTAATTCTCGTATATTACAGGTAAAGAGAAGCAGGCGACTTTGGCCCTAAGAAGACGTGATTAATGACCAATACAACACATTTTTGTCATTCCCAGGAAATTAGACCGTAAGAGGTTGGAGAGATGAACTGGCGCCGTTACGCTGGTCTCCATTATAGAATTTGGTATACATGTGATAAACTTATTTAATATTTATACATTTTTCCAGTCCAGTATTCGATAAAAAGTTTCAATTAAAGCACTGGGAATACATGTGATAGTTATTAATATTTATACGTTTTTAAGTCCAATATTAGATAAAAAAAGTTTCCATTTTAGAATTTGCAATACATGTGATATAGATATTCATTATTTATATATTTTTCCCGTCCAGTACTCTAAAGAAAAAAAAACAGCGTTGTAAGTAACAGGGACACGTGCAAGGGGAAAAAATATCAAGGAAAAATTCCGTCTCATAAATAAATTACTTCCTCATCCGACAGCGGCTCGTCTACGTGGCCTTAGCATCATTGTCCACATTCCTTTTACGCCACTACCTCATCCCAGTTCCTCATTCTTCCTGCCTCCCTCCCCCCCGTCCGCCCTCCTCCCCCCCTGCAGTGCTAGTCATCTTAGGATCAAACGCAGAAAACATCGCTGTACAGATGAGGCCTTACCGCGGACGTCTGCTACTGATCACTTCAGCCCCTCCGACGCAGACTCCCTGCCTCTGTGTGTGTGTGTGTGTGTGTGTGTGTGTGTGTGTGTGTGTGTGTGTGTGTGTTTTGTTTGGTAACAGAACACTACAGGATTTTGGAAACCTTATTAATCTGATTTATGCGTTTTCTCAGTAAAAGTCTAAGTTTTCCATTCAGAAGTACATGATTACTTTTCTTTTTCCCTAATGCGATAGAATGATTTCATGAAGTTTCTGCGGGAATATCTAGAGTTGTTTCTGATTCTTATTTTGATGAAGGGGAACATTAAGGATATATAGTGCTATAGGCCTAAAAGGGTGCCACTGTAAAAATCTTCCGCCACACGACTCTTGCCCTCAGCTATTATCGCCACGCGAGATGTTACGAGGTCTGGATATAAACCACGCAATAGAGACATAAAGTTTTGTCATTTGCACTTTTTTTTGTTGATTACGTCTTTTGTTAACAATACTCTTGCCTGTAAGAATAAATACAAATTACGAGAAGTCAAAAAGTACAAAACAATCAATAAGAATGGTATACACACACCCTGTAAAAGTATATAAACAAGTTAGCATTTGTAGGGAAGGAAAATACAGACGCAAACATTTAGAGGATAAGGGTGAGAGAAAGAAGGAAAGAAAAAAGGAAAGAAAGAAAGAAAAAGAAAGGAAGAAAAGAACGAAAAAAAACGAGTAGAGGAAGGCAAGTTGGTAGGCGAAGAAAGAAAAGAGAGGGAAGTGACTGGATGGAGGGAGAAACGAAGGCTGAGAAAGAGGAGGAGGAGAAGGAGGAAGAGGAGGAGGAGGAGGAGGACTGGGAGAGTTAGCAGAGGGGAGCTGAGAGAGGCAGGGGAGAGGAGAGGGTCAAGTCAGCCCGTCCTGAAAACTTTTATTGCTCCGGCACCGTCCACTCAGTGAGGTTAATTGTCCTGAATGGTATTTTAGGTCAATTTCTCCCTCTTTTTACGGAATTTGTGAGCGTGGGAGAGTTTGTGGTGGTATTGACAGAGCCCGAGTTATTGCTTGCGTCTGTTGCCGAGAGAGAGAGAGAGAGAGAGAGAGAGAGAGAGAGAGAGAGGAGTAACAGGCGTGGACCGATTCGAAGACAAATATTAAAAATAGTTAAAAAAAAATCCGTACACACACACACACACACACACACACACACACACACACACACACAAACAAACACACACACACACTCACGCGACTCAGTCTTACATTAGAACATGATCTTTAAAACATAAGTATATCGAGAAAAAAAATATTGACTTCTTACAGGAAAAGATGAGAAAAAAAATCAGTTATAAGAAAAAATGTGCATATGACAGGAAGTGGAAAGGGAATAGCAGAAGGATTAGTGGAAATGCGTGTTCTATTATTTACTTACTAGGAATGGAAGAACATCAACGAGAAACTCTAACCTCTAATTCTTCACACGTATCCCTCTCTAACACCTTAACGCAGCCTTTTAAACTTCACTCTTTTCCTCCCTAAGTCTGCCCTCACCCCTCTCCCCTCTTTCCTCTCATTCCTCCCTACCTCTCTTCCCTCCAGCCCGGACAGGTGACGGGACACCTGTAATTAATGGTCGCTCAACACCTGATGAAGACAGACGCGCCAAACTTTAACACCAGCAAAGCCACCGCCTCTTTACTCCCCTCACCCCCTCTTCCTCCCCGCCATCGTATCGTACTTGTTTTACGGTGAGGCGGAGTACAAGGGAACAGAGAGAGAGAGAGAGAGAGAGAGAGAGAGAGAGAGAGAGAGAGAGAGAGAGAGAATGAAATGTGATAAATAGCGAAATTACAATAAAACTAACGGAAGGAAAAGAAAGAAGGTTGCGATAGAGAAATGAGGGAAATTAAAAGCATAAAGAGCACATTAAAAGGAAACAGGAAAGAAAGAATAAATAAAGAGCAGGGAAAAGGAGATAGAGAAGAAGAGGGATAAGAGGAAGTGTAAGAGAGAAGAGGTGGATAGGGGGTACTTTGTTATAGCCAACTTTACGGTCACATTCCGGGGACTCGTTCATCTGATGTGGTTGGTGTGTTATTAGAATCACCCTCTCTGTCTGTCTATGTGTGTGTGTGTGTGTGTGTGTGTGTGTGAGGTTTATTATTTCCAGAGTTTAGAGACACCTGAGATTGTATTGAAAACCACACACACACACACACACACACACACACACAGCTCCGGTGGTCGAGGTGTAGCGGAAGTAACCCAAAGCAAACCAAGGCCGCTTCTACTCCCCACGTTTCAGAATATTCGTGAAAAGGAGGAAAGAGACAGACAGAAGTGTATTTTGCTTTGGTTTATTTCTTCGTCTTAAACCAGTAGACTACGGTGGATTAAAGTATTGATAAGTGGATATAGATAGAAAGCTTTACAAAATAGAGATGTAAAAATAGAGGAAAGTATCAGAGTATCAGGACACCTCTCCTCCCGAAATTGACCCCTCTTTTGGCCACCTCTTTGGATTCTTTTTAGGAGCAGGGAGTATCGGGCTTTTTTATTATTATTGTTTCCTTTTTTGTTAGTGCCCTTGAGCTGTCCCCTTTGTTGTAAAAAAAATAGACGGTCATGCAGACAAATGTAAAAAAATAGATCATCAGTAAAGATTCGAAAAAAGTTGGGTTTATAAATATTTGCCTTAAATTTCGATGTATCACCTTGGTTTATTTGTGCTTTTTCTTAGTAAGCTGCTATGACACTTCACCGTTTTCCACTATTTCGTTTCATATTGTCATCATTGTTTTTTCCTCCCTTATCGTTCAGGTATTATTTCTTTTACAAATTGAGTAATTTTATTTAATTTTTACTCTTTCATAACAATTCCCCCATTCCCAATCACTTAACTTTCCCTTTTTCTCTCTCTTTACTCACCCATCACATTCCTGCTCTCCCTCTCTCCCTCCCTCCTTTCCTTCCCCTCAGTCCACCTACATCCCTCTCGCTCTCCTATATCTGTCGCCCTCCTTACCGTCCCACCCTCCCTTCATCTCCTTGCCTCTCTCCCTCCCACCTTCCTCCTCCCATCCCTACCTTCCTCTCCATCTCTCCCTCGTCCCACACCACTCCTCGCTCCCTTCTCAATCCCTGCTCCCTCTTTCCGCACCCTCCGTCCCCTCACCTTTCTCTCCCGCATCCAAACCCTCGCTTGAATAATTACACCAGTGCTTGTTGTGGTCACCGAGTGTATTGATACGGCCGATGTTTATGTGCTTGTGTTAGAGTATTTTGCCGTAGGAGAATGTATTGCCTTCATTCTTTCTTTTTCTAAGTTAAGTTTCTCTTTTACAGATTTAATTTATATCGGGTTTCTTATCCTTATGAATTCCTGTATCCCTAATATTTTTTATTTTATTTTTATTTTTACTTTTTTATATATCTTATTTTCTCTTTCCATTTTGAGTTGTTTTTTTTCCTTTGCTTTCCTGTTATACCTCCCCCTTAGCGTCCCTTCCTTTCTCCCTCCCTTCCTCTCCCTTCTTCCCTTCTTTCCCCTCAGCCTACCCAACCACCTGTCCACCAGTTTACCCATATCCTACCTTCCCTCCCTGTCTACCTCTTTGCCTCGCATTTAGCTTCATCTAAATATTCGTACGCACGCTTCTCCTTCCTGTGTCCCTTTTCTCCCTCTGAACTCTTTACTCTTCCTCCCTCAGCCCTTTGTCTGTACTCTCCCTTCTCCCCAACAGCCATTTCTCACCCCATTTTCTTTCACTTTTTCTAACATACTCTTTAGTTGTCCCTTTAAAGGATACAACTTTATTTTTTGCTATGTGTAACCTTTGTCTGATTAATTTCCTTCGTAAGCTCTCCTCTTCATCATGATTTTTTCTAATTTAGCTTCGTTTTCACTCCAATTCAAATCCCAACTTTTTTTTTAGTTTTCGAACTTTGACCCCATTTCCCACCTAACCCTTACCTTTCTATCTCAGCCAAACTCTATTTTTCTCTTTCTAATCTGAGCGGCCTTTACCTCATTCCTTCCTATTTTCTACATCTTTCTTCTCTTTCTCAATAAACTTACCTCTATCGATCTTAACCCCGTAACTTTTCCCTTCGTAAACGCATACCTTCGTCTGAGACCTTTTTTCTTTCCCTCTCCTTCTCGCTCCTCTTTCATACACTCGGTTCTCCATCAAGGCCGCAAGGTGATCAATCCTGGGGACTTCGGTGGCTGCTAATGAACACTAACTTGCCACAATTACTGAACCAATCGATACGGCTTCGTCGACCACCCGCTTATCTGGTGATCCCTTCTCTCCCCGGCGCCCTACCTCCGTCCTCACGCCTATACCTCATCACTCCATCTCCACTCCTTCTTCTCCCACACTCGTCTCTGCTATACTTCTTTTTCTCTGAGTATGGTATCAGGTCAATGTATCTCAGTGCTATCTGACGGTCTCCTCCTCCTCTTCTTTCTCCATTCCATACTCCATTCCTTCCTTTCTTTTAATATTGCATCTTCCTACTTCCCTTCCCTCTTTCACTTGCTGCTCGGTTCACTTATTTTCCTCCTCCTCCTCCTCCTCCTCTTCCTCCTCCTCTTCCTCCTCCTCCTCCTCGTCCCCCTCCTCCTCCTCCTCCTCCTCCTCCTCCTCCTCCTCCTCCTCCTCCTCCTCCTTCTCCTCCTCCCCCTCCTCCTCCCCCTCCTCCTCACTCCATCGCTGTTTTCTCGTCCTTGACAATTACAGTATATTCAGGTCACTGGAAGACAAACTTTCTGGTCCCCCTACTATGGAGTGGATATCAAGATGTTAGAATCTGTACAGCGGAGGACGACAAAGATGATTCAGGGGGTGAGAAACTTGCCTTATGAAGACAGGCTGAAGCAGTTAAATCTACACTCGCTAGAAAGGAGAAGGTTGCGAGGAGACTTGATCGAAGTCTATAAATGGATGAAGGGCATTAATAAAGGGGATGTCAATAAGATTTTGATAGTAAAAAAGCCAGGTAGGACGCGTAGCAATGGTTTTAAGTTAGACAAATTCAGATTCAACAAAGACATAGGCAAGAATTGGTTCACCAATAGAGTGGTGGACGAATGGAACAGGCTTGGGGGCCATGTTGTGGGTGCCAATACCGTAGAATTCAAGAAGAGGTTAGATGAAGCCATGAATGGTGAGGTAAGGTGGGGTTGAGTGTACAGGAGCTGCCTTGTATAGGCCAACCGGTCTCTTGCAGACTCCTTACGTTCTTATGTTCTTATGTTCTTATTCAGTCTACGTTTTTGTTTTCCATATTTCTCCTTATTGTCACTTATACATTCGTTTTATTGTAAGGAATTGCTTTTAAATACCTCTTTCTAATCGCCCCTTTTCCCAAATGACCGTTTAGCCTGTCCTTGCTTTCCACGTTGTCCTTTTGTTCCTGTTATTTACTCCTCAACTCCTTCTCGTACATCACATCTTTGTTTTTCCTCTTTACTTGCTTTTTAGCCCACTCAATACTTTTCGAACCATTTCTTGATCTCCTCCAAACCTATCATACCCTCATCGTCAACACAAACTAATTCCTCAACGTCATTTTCCCGATAAGACAATTTGTTTTGAATACCACTTTTTGCCCCGGGCGGCGGCAGCTCATTATGTCCCGGGTAAGCTTCCGTGGCTCCACGTATACTTGTGTTAGGGGGCTCAGAGGCTGTGTAGGGATGGCTATGTCTGCCATTCAAAACTCCATTAATTAACTTTTCCTCTCAATACCTCAGCCCCGCGGCGTTCCTTCCTTTCTCCCTTAACTCTTCTTTCCTCGCCCCTCCTCCTCCTCCCATTATCCCTCCCTCCTTCCTTTACTTTTTTCTCCCTCCTCCTCCTCTTTTTTTTTTCTCTCCTCTTTATCCTCATCCTTATCCTATTTTTCTTCATAATCTTCTTCTTCTTCTTCTTCTTCTTCTTCTTCTTCTTCTTCTTCTCTTGTTTTCTTTCTACTTCTTTTTTATTATCATCTCTTCTTTCTTCTTCTTCTTCTTCTCCTGCTCTTGTTTTCTTCCTGCTTCTTTTTCATTATCATCATCTCTTCTTCTTCTTCTTCTTCTTCTGCCTGTCGTACCCAGTCTTCCTGTCTCCCCCTGTCTTCGCTCCCCCTCCCTCCCCCTCATCCGTTAATCTCGCCGTCAGTCATCTATTAGCCTTCTTCCACATGCCATATGTTTACTTCACCCCCAGTGTCTCTCTTCTTGAATTTTCATTGAGGCTCTGAATAAATGACACCACTTAATACATCACCGGACCTCAGCTTTCACTATCAGCAATACATCGCCGACTCTTAGGTGAATCTACAGGACATTTTAATATCTGTGAACGCCCTCGCATATACCCCTTTTTTTATTTAATCCCCCCCCCCCCCTTCCCTTTGACCCAAGACCTCTACAAGGCTTACTCTCAATGTCGCGAACTAATCCTTCATGACACTGTTTACGTCCCGTTCTCGACCTTCGCCTCGGCGTCTGACAACCATCTCGCAACCCCCAGACCCTTACTTCTCCTCTGACTCCCCCTCCCCCCATAGGACACCAGGGCCCCCACAGGACCTTACAAGAGCCCCTACCTTCCCCCCGTGCACACACCCTCCACGACCCCCTCGGAGCTGACAAACCAGATAAGCCGCGTTGGCCCCTTCAGAATGTGCACAAAAGGGGCCCAACACACGCCTCCGTAGCTCGCGGTTACCGCCCGTACACGCGGCAGCCGTAGGGTTTACATTGCCTCTGGGCCTCCTTGTAAACTACGGATGGAGATAATTTAAGCAGTTAATTAAATCCTGATCCAATTAGAAACAACATATCGTTTTAAGGAGAGAGCAAGAGGTTGTTTACCCCCTCCCCGCACCTTGTGTACAGGAAAACATCAGTAATGAAAAGGATAAAAAGTCTACAGGAGCGGTGAGAGAGAGAGAGAGAGAGAGAGAGAGAGAGAGAGAGAGAGAGAGAGAGAGAGAGAAACCGAGGTCTTCCTCTTAGTAATCTTGCCTCGAACGTAACTCACCTGCCTCGAAACCATTATGAGTCGTCCCGTAACTTAGAGGGAATTACGATATTGAGAAACCACGTTTTCTGTTTCTCATTTAAATTAAAAAATACACGTGATGCTGGACATCGAAAGAATTTGTATTTAAAAAAAAAAAAAAAAAAAACGAATTTCCTGCACACCTGAAGAAAATATTTACTCCAACTATTTTTTTTTTTCAGTGGAGCTATATATACTATATGTGCGTATACGTCTACTACTCCTTTATAAGTTTTCGAGGATATAGAAAATGGGATTGGCTTTCAGGGGAGACGAAAATGAGGTGAAAATAATTAAAGCGAAAGATAAAATGTGGGAAAGTGAAGATGGTGACGAGGACTAGAAAAAAAGAGGAGAAGGGATGAGAGTACGGATGGGAAGAATAGGAAAGGGGAAGGGAGAAGAGGAGAGAAAAGAATAGAGGAAAGACTTAGAGCGGACGGGGGGGAAAGGATAGGTTAAGAGAGGGAACAGAAGAGAGGAGAGGAGAGAGAAGGGAGACGTAATGGGTGGACGCGGGAGAGATTTTGATGGAAAGGAAGATGCAGAGAGATAGGGAAAGGAAGGGAAGGCAGAGATTAATAAAAAGAGATGAGAAGGACGTGGAGGGGAGGGGAGAGAGGAGGGGAGACATGATGAGTGGAGGCGGGAGAGATTTTGATGGAAAGGAAGATGCAGAGAAATGGGGAGGGGAATGGAAGGCAGAGTTTAATAAAAGGAAGAGATGAGAAGGACGTGATGGGGAGGGGAAGGGAAAGGATACGTTAGGGGAGAGGGGAGAGGAAGGGAGACATGATGAGTGGAGGCGGGAGAGATTTTGATGGAAAGGAAGATGCAGAGAGATAGGGAAAGGAAGGGGAGGCAGAGATTAGTAAAAAAAAGAGAGGAGAAGGACGTGGAGGGGAGGGGAAGGGAAAGGATACGTTAGGGGAGAGGGGAGAGAAAGGGAGACATGATGAGTAGAGGCGGGAGAGATTTTGATGGAAAGGAAGATGCAGAGAAATGGGGAGGGGAATGGAAGGCAGAGTTTAATAAAAGGAAGAGATGAGAAGGACGTGATGGGGAGGGGAAGGAAAAGGATACGTTAAGGGAGAGGAGAGAGGAGGGGAGACATGATGAGTGGGGCGGGAGATTTTGATGGAAAGGAAGATGCAGAGAAATGGGAATGGAAGGCAGAGTTTAATAAAGGACGTGATGGGGAGGGGAAGGGAAAGGATACGTTAAGGGAGAGGAGAGAGGAGGGGAGACATGATGGGTGGAGGCGGGAGAAATTTTGATGGAAAGGAAGATGCAGAGAGATAGGGAAAGGAAGGGGAGGCAGAGATTAGTAAAAAAAAGAGAGGAGAAGGACGTGGAGGGGAGGGGAAGGGAAAGGATACGTTAAGGGAGAGGAGAGAGGAAGGGAGACATGATTAATAAAAAGAGATGAGAAGGACGTGGAGGGGCGAGGAGAGAGGAGGGGAGACATGATGAGTGGGGCGGGAGAGATTTTGATGGAAAGGAAGATGCAGAGAAATGGGGAAAGGAACGGAAGGCAGAGTTTAATAAAAAGAAGAGATGAGAAGGACGTGATGGGGAGGGGAAGGGAAAGGATACGTTAGGGGAGAGGAGAGAGGAGGGGAGACATGATGGGTGGAGGCGGGAGAGATTTTGATGGAAAGGAAGATGCAGAGAGATGGGGAAAGGAATGGAAGGCAGAGTTTAATAAAAAGAAGAGATGAGAAGGACGTGATGGGGAGGGGAAGGGAAAGGATACGTTAGGGGAGAGGAGAGAGGAGGGGAGACATGATGGGTGGAGGCGGGAGAGATTTTGATGGAAAGGAAGATGCAGAGAGATGGGGAAAGGAAGGGGAGGCAGAGATTAATGGCAGGGCGCGCGTGTGGCTGACGCCTCGGTGTGAATCATCAATTAAGGACACATCATTCTAATTACCCTCCCTCCCTCTCCCTTACTCCCTCCTTCCGTCTCCCCCTCTCCATCTCTCTCCCTCTATTACCCTCCCATCTTCCCTCTTTTACTCTCACTTTTGTTTCTGCCTCATTTTTTCCATTGGTCTTATTTCCTTTCTCAACCTCTCACTTTTCCTCTTTTACTCTCACTTTTTTCCTTCCACTTTTCCCCTTATGTAAATTTCGTTTCTTCTTATGTTTTTTTTTCTTTTTTTCAGTTTGATGATCTCCGTTATTCATTTCCCCTCTTTTTATTTTTTTTCTGTCTTCCATAATCCTTATATACATTTTTTTATTTTCTGTATAAGCTTCCCTCCCTTCTTCCCTTTTTCCCTTTATCTTCAATTTTTTTTTTCTTTCCCCCTTTGCCAGCTTTCTCCATATAGATTTTATGATCCTTTTTTCCCACTATATGACCATTTTTTTCCCATTGGCTCTGTTCTTTCATCCCCCTCTCCTTTATTTCATTTTTACCTCCCCTCTCACTTTTCTCCCTCCCTTTCTTTTCCCTATAAATTTAATTCCTCATTCCCCTCCTTACGACCACTCTTCCCCTTTCTTCTCTATTCCATTTTTTCTTCCTTTTGTCTTTCCTATCTCTTCTTGCTCTGCCCTTTGTCTACACGCCTCCATCTTCCTCATAATCTTGCCTCTTTCCACACAGACCCTCACGCAAGTTCTTTTGTCTTCTGTTTCTTCTGTGTTTTCGATTCAGTAATAAACGCGCGAGTGGAATTCTCATCGTGTTTCACATGTGGCTCATATTAGGCAAAACACTTATCTCCCGTCACTGTTTTCCTTTTTTTTCTTCCTTTATCTGATTTTCTATTGTGTTTTATCGGTGTTTGTATGTTTTCTGTGTTTCTTATTCTCTCTCTCTCTCTCTCTCTCTCTCTCTCTCTCTCTCTCTCTCTCTCTCTCTCTCTCTCTCTCTCTCTCTCTCTCTCTCTCTCTCTCTCTCTCTCTCTCTCTCTCTCTCTCTCTCTCCCAAACACTCATTCTTGCCTTTCATTCTTCACACACTCACCCTTAACCCTAAACTCTCCAGCTCTCCCTTTTCCCTTTCTTTACATCTTTGTTCTTTTCTTTCAGATGGGCTGGCGCTGCCTCTTCTTCCCTCCTTTTCCTGACCCTCCTTCTTTACCTCCTTCCTTCCAGATGCGGCGACTCCACTCCTCTTCCTCCTCCTTCCGACATTGTCTTTGCCTTTTTTGCCTCGTGTTGACATCACGACCTCGGTGGAGTGGCGAGATTGAGGCATTGAGTTGGGGGAATTAAGACACAATATTAGCTTCGGCAGGCCTTCTCCTCCTCTCAAGGGACCCGAATGAGGCACCCCCAAGCGCCCTCTCGGACACTCTTATGCTGAGAGGCCCTAGGGGAGTGAGTGCTTGGGCCTAAAGGGGCTGTGGGTTGCGCCTCTCTGCAGTTGGTGAGCTCCTAAAGTCCTTATTGTTTCATCCGGCGTGTAATGATTGTGCTTGTAGGTGGCCCTGGCGGCGTAATGCGCAGAGATCGATGTGCTGCCGACACATGCCCCTGCCATCACCGCCTCCACCACCACCACCACCACATCAGCCCCCTCCCTCCTGCTCTCCGGTCCTCCCTCTTACTCCCTCTTTTCACTTTTCTCCCTTATTTTTTTTCTGTCGTCTTCGCACTTTATTAATGACTCATACTTAGCTGCTGATAAGTTAAGTGTTTTCCTCTCATCTCATTACTAACGAGAGACGATCTGTACTGCTAGCTAGAATGATTGGTATTTTTAATTATGAAGTCCAAAGAAGTAGCTCAAAATAAGCGCCAACTCACTTTATATGCAAATTTTATCATACTCATGTGGTGGGAAAAAAACAAAAAAACATCCAGAAGAAACGTGACTCGCGACACTGTACAATCATATTTTTTTTTTCACCATAGTTTGTTCTCATTTCCACGGGAAATTTGCTCCTTTGTCTTTCACATTGTCAGATTCATGTTATTATAGTGGACGTGGTGGATCAGTTTTGTTTCACCGAGGCACATTCTTTTTACGGGATTTAACGTTTGACAAGTTGACTGCAAATGATTTTTTAGTGGGAATTGATTGGTGAATTACTTGGATTTTTATCTGTTATTGAAGCCAGTTTTAGGGCACTGTTGTATAGACATCACGGAGCAATACTAATAAGAACAACACGACAAGCAACTACAACAGCAGCTTTTGGAGCAACAACAAAAGCAGCAGCAACAACAAATTTAACAATAATATCATCATCAATAATAATAGTTAGCGTTGGAAAGCCCATGTGTTCTGGTGTAGGCAAACTTCTCACAACTGAAGCCCATATTTCTCCCCCCTCCTTTCTCTCTCTCCACTTCTCTCTCACTCACTCACTATCTATCTATCTATCTGTCTATATGTTACCGAAGGCTCATACCGCCTCTTCGCGTTTACTTGGTTCCTCAATAGCCACACAAAGATAACTGTATTCAAGAGAGAGAGAGAGAGAGAGAGAGAGAGAGAGAGAGAGAGAGAGAGAAACATATTATTTCCCCTGAAGTGCTCTGTAAGTGAGAGAAAAAGACGAAAAATCTCCCCCTTTCCTTTCTTCTTCGAGTCATCTTCCCTCCTTCGGTCATAAGTACTTCGCCTCCCCCGTGTCTTTGCTTCCTCCCCTCCCTTCGACTTTCTGACTTGAGGCTCTTGAACACTACAATATGAGTAACGGTCTCCCTGGTCCCTCAACACAACGGATCTTGCCATTGTCCTGCGTCTCCTTACCAGCTCCTTGAAGCGCTGAGGGTCTCTGCGATACTTGTATATTGAGAAATGAAGGTTCTTTCCACCCCCGTAGCACGGCTTGAGCTCCGTGAACTCCTTGTAATAAGAAAGATTTACTCTTCCCTTTTCTACTGTTTCCGTATGCCCGTTTGCTCACTTGTTCTTCATTGTACTATTTTTTATGCCCTTGTTCAAGATAGAGTAGGAGTTTTAGCCTATGTTCCATCTATCTCGTTTCCCTGTTTTCATTTATTGCGTGTTTTACTTGGAAAATCTATTGTTATTTTGTTCATATATTTTTTTTTCATGTAATATTCTTAACAGCATTTTGTCTAATTGTATTTTCCCTAGTCTTGTCATTCCCTCGCTATGCATCCCGTTTCAGCCTCTTCCCGTTGTGTTTTCATCAGTTTTCTTCCAGCCCAGGTGTCTCATGTTTCCTTCCCTGATCCTCTTCATTTGTTGCTTGTCTCATTATGTGTCGCCTCATTTTTAATCCCGAACATTCTTGTCACGTTGCTCCTTCCTGTCTTGGAGTTTCGCTATATTTAAGTCTTTCTCCATCACCTGTGCCACCATCATGTAATTTTATGACGTTTCTCATATATAATATTAGGTCCTTTGCGATATGTTTATTTTGATTTCCTTAAAAGCGAATGAATATAAATAAAATGAAATGATATTATGAAGTATTTTTTCCCTGATTTCATAGGATTTCCCTTATGTATAAAAAATGTAAATTAATTTAGCCAATTTCATATTTTTAATATTATATTCATTCAAAGTGCGACCGATAGTCTGTGGTACAGAATCATCCACTTCGACAGGCAGTCGAAGCTTTGTCATACATTAGATTGCGTTGGTATTTCAGAAACATTTGCATCCTCCTTAAAAAAAAAAAAATTGTTACGACCTGTCACTCATACACAGGTGTACAGGTCAGTTTTCATTATGAATCCCTACCAAAACAAAAACTGTACGAAACATAACTAAATCGAAAGGAAAGCCGTTATGAAGGATCAATATTTTCCTCAAAATTCCGTCGTATCTTGGTATTCATATTTGCATTGATATTCAGGACATGTGTCTTACCTGTTACTTAGCGTCTTCAAAGCCTTGTTTGTGGCGCTGACAAGGGAGCGAGAAAAAGCTTTTGTGAAATATAATAGAAATCGTTCATATACAAGTCGAGGGTTGCCGTGCAGTGAACGCCTCTTTGCTCTCTTATTGGTCAATACCTGGCACCTCTTCATATACAGCCCCGCCTATTCTTCCTCCTCCTCTTCCTTACCCCCTCCTCCTCTTCCTCGCCCCTTTAGAAGCTGTGTACTCTTACTAACTTCCTTAACTTGTTACTGTATGAGCCGGTTCTACATAATGTAGCAAGACTTGAAGCGTTTGCCATGAGATATTGATGTCGTCAGCAAAGTAACTATAAGAGTGAGGCATGGAATGAGCTTGCACGCCACGCCCCCTATGAAAGACAAGCTCCCGGGAGGTGGAGTCAGCGAGATATAGAGCCAATACTAGCGTGAGGAGCCGGTGGAGGCTGGGAAAGGGCGGGGCGTCAAACGGGCCAAGATCTAAGGGAAGTTTGAGAGTCGATAGTTGTCTACAATGTTCTTAAAAGTAAGTAATTACCTTTATAGAGCGAAGCCCTTGACTTCATTAGCGGTAATTAGTTGCCACACGTCTTGCTAAAACTCTTGTTGCGTCGTATTAGGTCGTTACGCCTTTATAACGCATAGGTGATTTGAAATACCTGATAGGTAAACCACTGATAGATTCACATGCACATAAAAATAATTGTTGTATTTAACTGCTAAATAAACCATCACTTGCGTACTTGAATGATTTATTTACTATATATTTTAAGTGTGTTTTGATCTACTCGGATCTATCAAGGCATTATATATTTACATTGCAAGTTAATAGATAAAATCAAAGCGGTGACAAACGTCCTTGACATAAGGCAGGTAAATAAAGCCGAAATGCCAATCAAAAAGATATCCTAAGTAACTTATAATTTGAATTCTTACCCCAAGGTAAGATAAGAATCCCTTTGCCTTGCAGTTGATATTATTGTAGAGAAAGACTGCATTACCTTCTAGTAAGGTGCATAGGTAGGAAGGAGTTTCTGTAAATAGCTTTTTGAAATACTTATTTTTTTCCAGTTTTTATAATTTAGTCGGCGAAACTAAGTCATACTAGGTGCCTGCTTATCCGTTACAGCTGTATTAATTGGAAATATGCTTCTGTTTTATCAGTAAAAAGGTGGATATTTTTCCAGTCAAATGAACTGAAGGATAGACCTAAAATCATAATTAAAGAAATAAAAAGATTATCATGGACTTCACTTTGCTCACCTACTCTGCTTTCTGGTTGACTCCTTCCAAGACTCTTAAGAGGAGCAGGCAGGTCGATGCCGAGCCCTTAATATTCCTTGTAACCCGGAAGGAACACGGGGCATCGACCACCTGTAAACAAGTACTCAACACTGGGAGGGGAAGGTTTCTCTCTCTCTCTCTCTCTCTCTCTCTCTCTCTCTCTCTCTCTCTCTCTCTCTCTCTCTCTCTCTCTCTCTCTCTCTCTCTCTCTCTCTCTCTCTCAAAATAACTAACGTTCTCTCCCCTTCGTTTTATTCTTGAACGTAAATTATAATGTTTCAACTTATTATTTGAAGAAGGTAAAAAGAAAGTATGACCTCTGCTAGTGGCTAAGGTAATGATTTTTTTTTATAGTTTATTGTTACCTAGTTTATTTATATTTTACTTTTACTTTTTGTTTGCCTTCATTAATTCATTACTTCTGTATTTTAATCGATATATTTTAACCCCACCATCTTCTCAATCACACATTTTTCTTTTTTTTTCAGGTATGGTTCCGGCGTCACGTGTGAGAGGAAATAACAAAGGTAGGATGCGTTTTTTTTTTCAATTCCTTGCGTTTTGATATGACGTTTGGAAAATCTTGTCGTATGGGAGTAGAATCGTCGTTACGTGCACAGAGAGTTGAATAACTTGTAACATAATTCGACGCGTATAAAGTAATAATAATAATAACAATAATGATAAAATCACGCTGCGTTTAGATTGGTCACCCATTCATTGCATCCGTTTTCTTCCATCGCGATCCATTCCACATCTTTAAGGGTAGTATTAAATATTTTTCTCGAACATACCCTTTTAATTTGTTTCATATAATCGGGTTGAACAGTTGTTTGCGTTATGATTTGAATTGATACGAAATGAAACACGGAAGTTACACATTGGATTTTATTAACTGCTGCTTGCCCAGATTGATTTTTATTTCACATTTTCTGGATCAATGGAACTATTTGATGAAGACGAAAGACATGCATTTGTGTTGCATGTAACTACTTAAAGAGGGAATGATAATGATATATAATTGTGGAGGTATTTGAGCTTGCTTAACTCACTGTCTCACTTAATAAGGATGCGAATGTTCCCTTTAGTCCTTTTCCTCACATACCTTACTAGCTTATCTCTTCCCTTCTACCCTAAAAACTTGTTGAACAACCCCACAATTATACATTAATATATTTACATTGATTACAGTATACCCTTACGTGTTATTGTAAATATTCAAACCATAATTGGACGTTTTTTTTTTAGCTCAGATATCCTTGAATGTAATTGACAATCCTTAGCCAGTGAAAGTTACAATCACCGGTAAGGACAGACATGAGTCGTAATTTGTCATTAAAAATATAAACTTATTCATGTCGCCTACAGTCTAATTATTTCAATTATGAGTCCCCTTTTTTCCTTTACCAACCTCATAAAACTCCATAATCCTGCCATACCTGTCATCATCCTCCCTCTTCTTAGCAATCACTAACATCAATGTTTCGTACTCTTTAGGTAACATTAAATACTTCCACATCCCTCTCGCATTCCTGTAATTAGTCTTACCTATACTCTGGGAAGAGGTATAAGTTGTTACATGCACAGAGTTGTGTCTTGTGTTTATCCGTGGTTATTGTTGTAGTTCTTGCTCTGCCTTACGTTGATCGTACCTACGAGCTGCGGGAAGGAAGAGCCAGATTGCCACACTGACGTACTCGAAGATGGCCAGCAGGGTAAGGCAAACTGGGAAGCTGTCACTCATGTCCCTCACCGACCCTGCCAGAACCACATTAATTTTTAGAGACTAATCTGCATTCCTTACATCCAATAGCGAAAGGCGGGAAAAATGAGGCAGCATATCAAATATTTTTCATTACCCTTTTCTTCCTTGCGCCAATAGAGTAAGGTTAAAAAATACCAACGCGTGAAATTTCAGCAACAAACCATTTTTTATGTCAACAAATTATGTGATAATATGATTTATAAACTTAGCACCACAAATGAGGGTAATTACCTATCATTGGGCCAAGGGTGAGGAAGCACGTGCTTTTGAAGAGTCCTGTCACACTGAGCATCGGCTGGAGCATCGGCAGGCCCAGCACCTCCACCATCACCAAGTTGTACGACGTGAAGAAGAAGCCGTAACCGACCCCGAACGTCCCCATCGACGTCATCTTCATTGCCAGTGTCTCAGACCAGGCGAACGCTGCCAAATTCCTCCAGCCCAGCGAAAATTATGGGGTACGAGTTTGTTAAAAGAGGCATACTCAATTTGGAGCAAAAGTTCTGGCTAATACTTGGCTATAAATGAAAGGAATTCAGGTTTTCGTTTTACTTTAACTTTATATAAGGATATTTCGTTTTTTAGAGATCGAATATTTTGTGCGTATAGTTTATTATTTTTGAAGAATTGCATTGAAGACCGACATGAAGCTATGGAAGATCCTGAACCGGTGTACCTTATCAGGATTATTTAGAAGGTAAGTGCTTATGTAGAGTAGTAGTAATTTAGTTGTAATAATGATAAAAGTAGTAGTGATCATAGTAATAATGAAAATAACTGTACTAATAGTGATTTTAAGACCAGACATGGATAATAACGATAATGAAACACACCGGTGATTGAGGTAGCGATGATGGATGAGCCCACCATGAGGCCAGTCTTGTGGGTGATGCCTGTCCACATGATAAGGAGCGGCTGGACAAATCTCGTGATGAGCACCGTGATCCCGGAAACAATGAGGCACATCCCGACCTCCTCGACGGTGTATCCTGCTGCCTTCATCGTAAAAGGCACCAGGTAGTAAAAGTTGAAGAGGCCCATCACGTTGATCCCCAACACCGTGCCGATGACGATGACTCTTCCCGACTTCAAATGGCCAAGGTTGTTAATAGCGCTGACTGCAACTTTTCGTAATGGGGAATATGTGGATTTCTCAGTCACCTCAATCACTTTACGCCGGTGTTGTCGTTGCTTGGCGTGCCACTCAACAGGGTGAAAGACCATGGCCGCGACACAGCTGTTAAAGTAAAGAGCGGCGGTGGTAAGGGTGGCGTGCCTGAAGCCGTACTGATCGAGGAGGTAGGTGACAATCATGGGCATGACGATGATGCTGAAGGACGAGCCGGTGGTCATGAGGCTGTTGGCAATCGTTCTCTTGGTCGTGAAGTAGTGCGGGACGATAGCAAAGGTTAATGTTAGCAAGATGTCCACGGGTATACCTGGGAAAGACATGGAGAAATCTTTATATCATATTTTGATTGCCTCTAGACCTACTTGTTTGATTGTTGGCGTCAGATGTTTAGATTAACTTGACGTGCAAAGGTACTAAGGTTTTGCTAGTTACTTAAAATCTGTAAAACGCTGACGCTTCATCTCCAAGTATAAAATAATCAACAAAAATTTTATCCTCGTTTGATTTACCATGCTAGAAATATGCATTTACTTGTTTAGATTATATTAAAAAAATGTATTTGTTCTTTTACCCTCCCAAATATGTTTGCTGGACTTTTTATCCTGCTACAAATGAACCCAATTTACGTAATTTCAATTATATGAACACCTGTGTGTGTTTTCAGATTATCAGGGAGAGATTATTGGGTCGAATACCGGGTAATGATCGGTATAGATGTGTGTGTGTGTGTGTGTGTGTGTGTGTGTGTGTGTGTGTGTGTGTGTGTGTGTGTGTGTAGTTTCTTGTTCAGTAATATTACTATTTATGTTATCTTATAAGTATCACACGCAATTGATCATGTCTCCTCAACGTGTACCTGCTACTACGGTGTACGAGAAGAACAAGTAAGCGGGGGAAGTGGCGAAGGCGGAGAGGGCGAGTCCGCAGCCGTTCATCAAGCCCATAGCAATGCCGACAGGCCGCCACCCAAACTCCCCCACCAGCGGGTCCAGGAGGTAGGAGCAGAAGTTGGACAGTACAAAGGTCAGGTTTTGAATCCAAGCAGTGGTTGAAGAAGAAGCGCCGTGATCCGTCAAGAACCCCGAGAACAGGACCCCGAAAACTGCACTGCACGACCCATTTAAGAGCTGTGGATATCCAGTCTTATGTTTGGGACTCATTGAGAAAAATATCCAAATAAGAAAACAGTAAGAGAGAGTGAGGAATAAATGAAACATAAAAAAGTTCTGGGTATATATTTAGGGGAAAATATATTTAACAGAAAAATCAAACATCAGAGGGAAAGGGAAGAAATTTTACATGTATGGGTCTGTTTCACCTTACCCAGATTACAAAAGCGGCGAGAGTCACTATCCACCCCCAGCCTCCGTTGGGGGCGTAATCTTCCCGCGAACCTTCCTCCAGCAGTCGGTCTTCGGCCGTGCACACGTCGTCTTCCTCATCTCCGGCCTCCTCCAGAATGCAATAATCATCACCGGATTTTTTCTCCTTTTTTTTAATGAGCGAGGATCGTTCTGTTTTGATGGCCATATTCTGAAAGTCGAATAAGTGAATAAACCATTCCGTTACCTGTATCGGCAACATATCTTAAATTGTTGAAAACTTTGTTTTGTTAATTTTACCTTTAGTGAGCAGTGTAATGTAATGTGAGTGATGTATAGGCTAAGCTACCTGGAGTTGACTAAATGCATTATTTTTTTGAATGATTATGATCATAGTTACGTGATTAATGAAGAAAGCAAACTTTAGACTGAGACTTCTCACTGTGGGGAAAACAGTAGAGAAAATGTGCGTCCCCATGCCGGATCATAAGCACTTGTAGACATGGTTTGAGTCTCGGCTGGTGACTGCTTCAGGGTCGCCCTAGAAGGAATGTTGTATCCCTATCAGTATTCACACAAGATGCCTCAGGAAATGAATGTATAGGTTAATACGTGGCGCTGGATGCTATGATCGCAGAAAAAAAGAAGGTTCGTTCGTTATTTTGATCTCTCAGGCAGATTGGGAAATCATCAGGCGTGGGTTTGAACTCCTAACATACTTTGAGTCTTTCAAGAAATAACTTAATAAAACATGACCTTTACCTGTACCTTACAAGCAGATTTTGAAGGATTAAAGTCATGAGTTAAACCAATTTTCACTTTCTAAATTCCAAATTTTGAGAAATTAGAGCCCTGAAGGACACCACCCTAAGCTTTCTAATATATACACATGCTTTAAGAAATTTGAGAGTTGGGAGACAATACTACACTTTCACCGATTCTTTCCTAATATTCGAGTAGATTTTGAGAGATTAGAGTATTGTGGTACATACAGTGTACTTAATTTTGTATTATGGTAGCTGATTTTGAGATTAGAACCTTGAGGAAAATAGCTTTTCATTTCTATGGAAACAAATTTTGAGATATGCAACATGGAGATCACCCGCAATTCACTTCCTCGAACCTACACGCACTTTTTAGTGGACTCAGTGGCGGTGTTTCAAAGAGCTGAGTATTATACAGACCCGCAGGAGGTCCAGCCTGAGCAAAAGGTGGAGCGGCACTGGCAGCTTCTCATGGTGCTGACCTGTGCCGTGCTCCCCAAAAGCGTGGGCCGAGCTGAAGTACTAAGCTGTCGGATTTCTCTTACGTCACACTACTAACTAATTTTTTTTTCCAGTTTTGTCTTGCTATCATTGCGCTGTACACGTCTCCAGGATTTACTCTCGTGGCTTTTCGAAAACACAAGTAAATGTGTGTGTATGTGTGTGTGTGTGTGTGTGTGTGTGTGTGTGTGTGTGTGTGTGTGTGTGTGTTTTATATATATATATATATATATATATATATATATATATATATATATATATATATATATATATATATATATATATATATGTATATATAAATATCTATATATATATATATATATATATATATATATATATATATATCTATATATAGATATCTATATATATAGATACACACACACACACACACACATGTTGTAATGTATTGGTGTTGAAATGACATGGCGTCATGTGTGGGTCGTAACTATAATTGGAGTAGATTAGCCTCACCAATTACCTTCTGTGCCACAGACTCACTGCTGAGGAAGCGGTGCTGATTTTGTTTCATGGCTCATGGAACGTGCATTTTGAATACAGCATGTAACTTTAAGTGCAGCCATACAGTGGCTTTGCCTCGAGAGACGTCTCCCTTTTAATTGGATTTTTTTTTTTTCGTGAAACTGTAGAGGATCAGCGGGAGCTCCGGGAGACAGCATTAGCCAAATAAGAATGGCGCCACTATGAATTATCTGCCTGCACCACTATCCGTCTAGTGCCAACCAATAGGCTCACTACCGGCGCTATAGACCGAACTGTTCTACCCTTAAACCTTTCAACATAGGTGTTCCGCCGGACTATGTTCTATCTTCCACTTCGCTGTTTATTAATGATCTTTCCAAAACAAACCAAGTCATTCTTTTGGAAATGACTTTACTCTGAATTACTTAACCCTTTTTGAGCGAAAGACCCTCACAACATGAATTATGCAACTCCAGGCTGGACGCTACAGAATGCCTTTGACCTTACTATAATTTCTGATTGAGGGAAAAAAACTTTGTGCCCTCCAATGCCTCAAAAATTCAATTTCTTCACCTGACAGCTCATCATATTATTCTTGAGATCTATCCCCTAATTTTTGGTAACACTCAGCTGTTCCCGTCCTCAGTAAGAGAAGGGGTGCTGATGAGATGAACAGATTTTGACTTGTGTTCAAAAAGGCTGTTTATGTGTGGACGACTCATTGTCAGATGTTTTGAGATACGATTCTACATGTTTTCGTGTTTCCCACAGGAAATAGGGAACACGATACAAAGCATAGTTCATACACCTGGGTTGGTCCTTCAATATATGTTTTTAGTAAGAAAAGATAGTATTTACTACTAGACTGAGACTCACGTCGTCATAGGTGCATACAAATATGAACATTAAAACGTTATCACGTATCAGTCCCACTGTTAGTCTCGACACTAACGTATATAGATATAAACTTTAAAATCCCACCGCGTTGTAGCCACACCAGAAGGGTCGTATATTGCTCAGAAACGAACTAACATCGTTTAGATTTGTCAAAGGTTTCTCAGGCACGTATCTTAGCTCCTGCCTGCTTACAAGACGTGAAATAGGTATATTATGGCCCATAAATTCCCAGTGACATCGAAAACTCTTATATGTTAGCCCCTAAATTCCCACAGACCTTTAACATATTTAGACGTCAAGATATCTTAATGTTGGGCCATACCTTTCCATAGGACGTAATATTATCTCTATGTTGGCCGCTACCTTCCAAAAGGACGTTAAAATATCTTTATGTTGGACCTTACCTTCCTAAAGGGCGTCAAATCCGGTGTGTTCCTGGAGGTGGCAGAGCTGTAGGGCAAAGGTCGACTTTTATTCCACTCACAGGGTCAGTTACCAGAAAGCCTCAGCACCCTAGTGATGATCGGGGACCACGTCTCGACTATTATAAAAAAGAGGCCGTGTTTTTATCTACTGAAACATTTAATTTTATTGTATATACTAGGAAAATGAAATAAAATGGAAAGCTCAACACTTAAAATCTCCCTCTCTCTCTTTCAAACAGGTCGATGTGACTTTTATTTGTCGCGGGATTCATATTTTCCCTTCACCTCTTCCATAATGGGCTACAAAACGGACCCCATTATTGAGAGTATTGATAAATGGTACACTAAGGTCCATCATGGCCACATTCCTTTTATTTTACTTTGTCATAATTTCATTTATTCTTAAACCTTTGCCAACACTAACGAGCATGCCGTCCGTGTCAGGATGTTGGCGGTAACGGCGACAGGTCTGCCCAGGTACTGAATGGAAATAGTCCCATACTTTACACGCTGCCCCAACATTACAAAAATTACTGTTGCATCAACAACTCTTTCTTCCCACAATATCTGGGTATAATGAAGGTTTGACTTGATCCAAACTCTAAAGTGATTGAGATGATAATATGATGTTTCAGTTACATTTGCAAATTGTCCATATCGGGCGTCACAAGGAATGTACGTGATGCTGTCCTTCGGTCTGGCTGCTGGGGTCTTGGTCTTCTTGGCTGAGCTGCTGCTCGCATATTTGATCTGAGATATCGTGGAGTCACCTAGTCAACATACAATAATGTAACACGTACGATTCTTTACGTAAATATTTATGATATTTTCACATTTATGGGGCTAAGAAAAAAAATCAAGTTCGTTTGTATCCATGTAGCAGGGAGGCCTTATGTTTCAAATGAAAGTAGAGAGAGAGAGAGAGAGAGAGAGAGAGAGAGAGAGAGAGAGAGAGAGAGAGAGAGAGAGAGAGAGAGAGAGAGAGAGAGAGAGAGAGAGAGAGAGAGAATATGTCGGCACAAATCTAATTCTCAGTAGAGTAATTACATTAAGTAATAACTACAATGTTTCACACACTGTTGAGTTGTTAGTGTGAGGAAATCGAGAGAGGTGATGGAGAGGAAATAAGGCACTTGGGGCTGACGAGGAGTTCAGCACACCAGACCACCAGTCCGGTGGCCAGACCCCCGACCAGCAACGCGAAAACTCCCTGCAACACAAATCAGATGTTAACTATATGCAGGACACTGACAAGGGTGTAGAGCCCAATGGTGTTCATATATATATATATATATATATATATACATATATATATATATATATATATATATATATCTATATATATATAAATATATATATATATATATATATATATATATATATATATATATATATATATATAACAAAATAATGAAATACATTAGTTTTTGATAATTTTCTCACCCATATATTGGAAATAAAGATATATGAAGTAACCAGCTTTTTCTTTGGAATGTTGTCACAAACAGTAAAGTTTGGAACATTTTCCAGCCAATACGATATCAAGCCTTGTTCGATAGCAGTCATAAGTCTGAAAAAAAATCATTGTTTTCACAGCGTGTACAACATAAATAAACAGTTGAAATATTGTACGTAAATGAAAAGGAATAGATATTTGTTCATTAAATATAAGTCCTTGTACCTCTTGTTAAAGCTGTGGACGAGAGGATTATTCTTTGGAGCCATCACTGCACCAGAAACAGATAAATATCGATCTTTTGACATGTAAAATTCACACTGGCCTATGGAGTCAGAAAATATGAGATCATTGGTACAGTAATATAGGATCGTATACGTATGAAAGGACAATATCATATGCGATTTGTCATGAAATCATCGTTATTTCATTGAAATTTTATGAATATCTACCCTGATTCAGCACCTTTCTGAGAGAAGTCAAGAGCCATAAGGCTTCTCAAACTTATTTCGAAATCCACAATCACGTGGTCCCCGGCCCTCACCAGGGTGTCTAGGACTGTCATATACTTTGTCTGTGCCTGTGTATGAAACTTAAGGCGTCCCACTCCTTCGAGCTCGGCCACCTCCCGGAATATGCCAGTTTTAACATCCTAAAAATAAGGGAATAATCATGACATGGGAATGTCTGGAAATAAAATGAAGCGTTGCACTCTTTAAAGGATTAGGCAATATAATTTTTTTACAGCAAAGAAGACCTCCATAATTTTAGTATAACGTTTTGAAAAAAAAGGGGTGTGTCAGATGCATAGATTTTGGTGTAGAATAGAAGATAATTAATTTGTCTTTAGAGAGCATGTTGAACTACTATGGTGCTAATTGAAAAAATGCGGAAACTGAGAAAGAGGGCACAGGAGGGTCTTTGATAAGTTTGTCTATTCTGTGATTATATGCTTTGATATTTATCTTGGCTCTCAAAGTATTCCGCAGCGTTAAAAAAATATAATTGTTGAAAATATACCCTTAAGTACTGTTCGTTATAAGAATTCTTTTGCCACAGCATGGCGACCTGTGGATCGTCGAGGACGTCCCTCAGCGTCTGGTAGGGCTGTGGGACATATCTCACAGCCAGGAGGGACATGAGTTTTCCGGCATAACTTTTAGTCACCACCAGCGTCGTCAGCATCCACAGTCCCAGCACCAGACGCTCCCACCACCACAGCTCCGCAAGCAACACGATGTCTGTGTTGGGAGTGAGGCAGAGTTAGTCATCGCCAAGGCCCGAAGGTTGTTCTCGTAGAACAATAAAACCCTCAAAACGAAAGGCCGCCATCGTATCCAGGACTTAAGCTCGGACGCAAAGGCCTCACCTTGCTGTAGGATGATGCGAACACAGCTGAAGGCGTTGTTGACCGACCAGCCACCGCGACCCAGCGTGCTGATGGGTAGACAGTAAGGAAGCAATTGCAGGATGACGAACACCAGCATTAGCGCCATCAAGGTGGCTGCCCACGCAAGAGGCGTCAGGGGCAGCAGGAAACCCCACGGGTCCACTTTTAGTCCACTTAGTCCGCTTAGAATTCTTACATTTCCATAATAATACGGTATTGTGTGATCCGCAGCTTCTTTTCGCACGGGACTTAATATAAATGGGGCTGGTGAAAAGTCTGCTTCCTAGAAAAATAAATAAAATAAATTAGTAAGAAGTAAATAGGATATCTATCTATCTATTTATCTATCTGTCTATTTTATATATATTATATATATATATATATATATATATATATATATATATTTATATATATATATATATATATATATATATATATATATATATATATATATATATATATATATATATATATATATATATATATATATATATATATATATATATATATATATATATATATATATATATAGAGAGAGAGAGAGAGAGAGAGAGAGAGAGAGAGAGAGAGAGAGAGAGAGAGAGAGAGAGAGAGAGAGAGAGAGAGACGTTTATTTATATACATTTAACTATAGCTATAATTCTGTCATATTTATATTTTACAGTGCCACACAAAAGCCCCTCGCGTACCTCCCTCATAACCATGCCCAACATGCCGGTCCAGGATCCATCAGGCAGCTTAGTGCCAAAACCCCTCTCTGGGGACAACACGTACCAAAATCTAAAAAAGACAAAGAAAAGCCAAGAGATTTTAATACACGCCATAATAGTCATATGACATTATTCTTAACGAGACTGCTGATTGATTGATTGCGGCTCACGTGAAATTTGTTGCCTTAGCCAAGTATTTTACGATGTTGTCCATATGTCCCTTAAACACTAGGCGTTGTCCACTAGGGGCCTTGGAGTCCTCCACCCACGAAATTGTATTGTGGGGCAACACTTCGATTGCCACCGTGAGGGTTGGTGCGGAGCTGAACCTGAAGCGCCAATGAAGAGCAGAGACTTTAATGGAAATATTGGGTCTTCGATACATGAGTTGCAAAGATCTTGAGTAATATTGATAGCGTTCTCAAATCTTTAGAATGCTAAGCACCAACAAATAACATTATACGAACACATGAAACTTATCAGGAAAGAGAGGCATGTTGGAAGCCAGTGTCAGACTGCTGTGCGGGGTCCAGGTGGCCACCCTCCAAGGCTTGCTGCCAGGGGCGCTGTACGGCGACCACACGTACACTCCCACTCGACCATCGATACTTATGGCCGACAAAAACTTGAAGGACTATTTGGAAATTTTTGGAAGTATTTACAAACCTTACACACACACACACACACACACACACACATATATATATATATATATATATATATATATATATATATATATATATATATATATATATATATATATATATATATATATATATATATATATATATATATATATATATATATATATATATATACATATATATACATATCTATATATATATATATATATATATATATATATATATATATATATATATATATAGAGAGAGAGAGAGAGAGAGATCCTACTATTTCTCTCCCTCTCTATCTATCTATATTGCTTCAGCATATTTTTTGGCAAAATATCGCAGGAATTGTTTTCTTACCTGCTAGCTCTCTCAGACTCTTGCACTTGAAGCAGCATGGCGTTTCTGTTGGAGAGGAGACTGTGAAGACCACCAAGTTCGCTATTAGAAAGGCGAGTTAGGACAAGGATCTTTGTCGACCACCTAAGGGCATGACGCCTTAGAGACAGGTGAGCGAAGGCGGCGAGGAAGGTTGGATTATCGCTCACCACTACTAGTGCCAGGCAGTGCCACAGCTCATCCATCTGGGGGTGTATCATAGTTTTTCTTTGAATGATATGTCAGTTAAATCAACAGTGTATCATGATAACGTACACTTCAGGTTTTACTAGAGAATTGCTTACCCTGCGAACGTTGTCCACCGCCTCCTTCATGTAAGTTTGTGTAGCATTACTGTTCAGGTAGGAAAGTTTCACCTGGAAGGCAGCATTCCCCCGTTCCGTCTGCACCATTTCTACATCCTAAGGGATACGCCAGATTTAGATAGTCTCGAGCCATGGAAATGAGTTTTTGATGCTTTTGTAATAGGAGTCAATGCTCATGAATTACCTTTTCTCCGTCGGTCACAAACAACGTTGTGTACTGGCACGGTGAATGTCGAATAAGAATGGAATCAACCACTCCGAATGCCACCAGGTCTCTTTGTTCTTTCAATAATATAATATAAAAAGATCAGTACTTAACATATAATTTATTGTTCAAGTTCAGAAATTATTGCACATATCTGATTTCAAACATGGTATTGCAGTGTATCGCTTTACCTCTAAAAATGTATTTTGATTGAGTGGATTTGATGCAACACTCAAGCAGGAGCAGTAGCGTCAACATCACGTCTGGCTTCATTACAGCCCACCACCAGAACTATAAAGCTTATGAAATAACTCAAGATAATTTATTTTTCAACATTCATAAATACTTTTTTGGCAGCAGCTGAAACAAGGGTTAATATAGTTACTTTTAAACTAAGTACATTTACTGAGGAGGGGAAGCGTGTTTCCTCGGACACAAACTAACGCCCGCTTGAACACACACACACACACACACACACACACACACACACACACACACACACACACACACACACTCTCTCTCTCTCTCTCTCTCTCTCTCTCTCTCTCTCTCTCTCTCTCTCTCTCTCTCTCTCTCTCTCTCTCTCTCTCTCTCTCTCTCTCTCTCTCTCTCTCTCTTTCCATGGAAGTAAGGAGTGGTTCAAACGAATCCTGTTAACAAAAAAAAGTTGTCAATATAT
>NC_066519.1:15718857-15738857 GCF_024679095.1 Eriocheir sinensis
ATTAATAGAGAATACACCAAGAAATCTCTTCGTCACATTTATTTGTTATATATATATATATATATATATATATATATATATATATATATATATATATATATATATATATATATATATATATATATATATATATTATATAATATATTATATATATTTTCTTATATATAATATAATATATATGTATATTATATATATATATATATATATTATATTATATATATATATATATATATATATATATATATATATATAATATATATATATATATATATATATATATATATATATATATATATATATATATATATATATATATATATATATATATATATATATATATATATATATATATATATATATATTTTTACAACAAAGGAGGCAGCTCAAGGGCACACAAAAAAAGAAAACAATAATAAAAAAAGCCTGCTACTCGCTGCTCCTAAAAAAGAAACAAAAGAGGTGGCCGAAAGCAAGATCAAATACGGGAGTTGAGATGTCCTGATACCCTCCTCTTGAAAGAGTTCAAGTCGTAGGCAGGAGGAAATACAGATGAAGGAAGATTGTTCCAGCGTTTACCAGCGTGAAGGATGAAGAGTGAAGATGCTGGTTAACTCTTGCATAAGAGGTTTGGACAGTATAGGGATGAGCATGAGTAGAAAGTCGAGTGCAACGGGGCCGCGGGAAGGGGGGAGGCATGCAGTTAGCAAGTCCAGAAGAGCAGTCAGCGTGGAAATATCGATAGAAGATAGAAAGAGAGGCAACATTGCGGCGGAATTTAAGAGGTAGAAGACTATCAGTATGAGGAGGAGAGCTGATGAGACGAAGAGCCTTAGCCTCCACTCTGTCCAGAAGAGCTGTGTGAGTGGAGCCCCCCTCACACATGATGCATACTCCATTCGAGGGCGGACAAGGCCCCTGTATATGGACAGCAACTGTGCAGGGGAGAAGAACTGGCGGAGACGGTACAGAACGCCCAGCCTCGAGTAAGCTGATTTAGTAAGAGATGAGATATGAAGTTTCCAGTTGAGATTTTGAGTTAAGGATAGACCGAGGATGTTTAGTGTTGAGGAAGGTGATAGCTGGGTGTTGTCAAAGAATAGGGGGTAGTTGTTTGGAAGATCGTGTCGAGTGGATAGGTGGAGAAACTGTGTTTTTGAGGCGTTGAAGGATACCAGGTTCCTCTTGCCCCAATCGGAAATAATAGTAAGGTCTGAGGCTAAGCGTTCTGCAGCCTCCAGCCTTGAGTCGTTAAGTTCCTGTAGGGTGGGTCTTCTTTTAAAAGAAGTTGAGTAATGCAGAGTGGAATCATCGGCGTAGGAATGGATAGGACAGTTCGTTTTGGAAAGAAGATCATCAATGAACAACAGAAAGAGAGTGGGAGATAGGACAGAACCCTGTGGGACACCACTGTTAATAGATTTAGGGGAAGAACAGTGACCATCTACCACGGCAGAAATAGAACGGTCAGAAAGGAAACTGGATATAAAGGTACAGAGAGAAGGATAGAAACCGTAGGAGGGTAGTTTGGAAAGCAAAGATTTGTGCCAGACCCTATCAAAAGCTTTTGATATGTCCAGCGCAATAGCAAAGGTTTCACCGAAACGGCTAAGAGAGGATGACCAAGAGTCAGTTAAGAAGGCTAGGAGATCACCAGTAGAACGCCCCTTGCGGAACCCATACTGGCGATCAGATAGAAGGTCAGAAGTGGAAAGGTGCTTTTAAATCTTCCGGTTAAGGATTGATTCAAAATCTTTAGATAGACAAGAAAGTAAAGCTATAGGACGGTAGTTTGAGGGATTGGAGCGGTCACCCTTCTTAGGCACAGGCTGTATGAAGGCATACTTCCAGCAAGAAGGAAAGGTAGATGTTGACAGGCAGAGGCGAAAGAGTTTGACCAGGCAGGGTGACAGCACGGAAGCAGTTTTTAAGGACAATAGGAGACACTCTATCAGGCCCATAAGCCTTCTGAGGATTGAGGCCGGAGAGGGCATAAAAAATCCATCATTAGGAAGAATCTTAATAACAGGCATAAACGAGTCAGAGGGGGGATGAGTAGGAGGAATATGCCCAGAATCGTCCAGAGTGGAGTTTTTAGAAAAAGTTTGAGAGAAGAGTTCAGCCTTAGAGATAGATGAGACGGCAGTGTTGCCGTCAGGACTGAGGAGTGGAGGGAAAGATGAAGAAGTGAAGTTGGAAGAGATGTTTTTGGCTAGATGCCAGAAGTCACGGGAAGAGTTAGAGAAAGGAAGGTTTTGACATTTTCTATTAATGAAAGAATTTTTGGTTAGTCGGAGAATAGATTTGGCACGATTTCGGGCAGAAATGTAAAGTTCATAATTAGCATTAGTTTGAAGGCTCTGGTACCTTTTGTGAGCTGCCTCTCTATCATTGACAGCACGAGAACAAGTGTGATTAAACCAAGGCTTTTTAGCGTGAGGAGTAGAGAAAGAACGAGGAATGTATGCCTCCATTCCAGAGACAATCACCTCTGTGATGCGCTGAGCACACACAGAGGGGTCTCTATCCTGGAAGCAATAATCATTCCACGGGAAATCGGAAAAGTACATCCTCAGGTCGTCCCATCGAGCTGAAGCAAAATGCCAGAAGCATCGCCTCTTCGGTGGGTCCAGAGGGTGTACAGGAGCGATAGGACAGGATGCAGAAATAAGATTGTGATCGGAGGAGCCCAACGGAGAGAACAGTTTGACAGAATAAGCAGAAGGACTTAAGGTAAGGAAGAGGTCTAGAATGTTGGGCCGGTCTCCAAGACGGTCGGGAATACGTGTAGGGTGCTGGACCAACTGCTCTAGGTCGTTGAGGATAGCAAAGTTGTAGGCTTGTTCACCAGGATGGTCAGTGAGAGAGGATGCAAGCCAAAGCTGGTGATGAACATTGAAATCTCCTAGGATGGAGATTTCAGCGAAGGGAGAGATGTGCTCCACTTTAGAATTCAAATAGTCAAAGAATTTTACATGGTTGGTAGAGTTAGGTGAGAGATAAACAGCACAGATGTATTTAGTAATAGAATGACAATGAAGTCTTAGCCAGATGGTGGAAAATTCAGAAGAGTCAAGGTTGTGGGCACGAGAGCAAGTGATATCGTTTCGCACGTAGGCGCAACATCCAGCTTTGGATTGAAATTTAGGATAGAGATAGTAGGAGGGAACAGAGTAGAGATTACTGTCAGCAGCCTCAGAAACCTGTGTTTCGGTAAGGAAGAGAAGGTGAGGTTTAGAGGAGCAGAGATGATGTTCCAGAGAATGAAAATCAGAGCGAAGACCGCGAATGTTGCAGAAATTGAGAAGAAAGAGGTTCGAGGAGTTATCAAGACACCTCTCGGGTCGGCAGCCAGAAGGGGAGTCCTTATCTATATATATATATATATATATATATATATATATATATATATATATATATATATATATATATATATATATATATAGAGAGAGAGAGAGAGAGAGTGGCTGAGTGGTAGCGTGCTGGGCCCACATTCACCGCGTGATGGACGACGCGAGTTCGAATCCCCACGCTACCACCTCGGATTTTTCAGTCACCGCCGAGTGGCTTAAAACTACCCACATGTTGCCCTGAAGACCACCCATCAACCCGGACTCTGGAGGAAACCGTCCAAGTTAATCAAGAACGAGTTCCGGGGGGCAGCATGAGCCAAGAGAAGATGGCGCCACTACAAACACTTGCCTGCGCCATGACGGGCTGGGGCCGACTACCATCCTGGCCCCTCAAGCAATCCTACCGGCGCAATAGGCGTAGACGTAAAAAAAAAAAAAATATGTATATATATGTATATGTATATATATATATATATATATATATATATATATATATATATATATATATATATATATATATATATATATATATATATATATATATATATATATATATATATATATATATATATATATATATATATATATATATATATATATATATATATATATATATATATATATATATATATATATATATATATATATATATATATATATATATATATATATATATATATATATATATATATATATATATATATATATATATATATATATATATATATATATATATATATATATATATATATATATATATATATATATATTGTTTTAAATAAGTAATGTGTTGTGTTAAGCCAATAAACAAAATTATCCCCTTACATAAGCCGAATTTTTTAATGTGGAGTCGTCGATGGAAGTTTTAGAGGGAGACATTGTTGCTGGTATATTCTGACGAGACTCTCAGCGCAGCACACCGCCAGGCCGGCTCCCAAACCTATGGCCAGCATGGCGAATACTCCCTTAAACGGAACACGAAAACTTAAGCTAGATCTGCTCGAACTTACTTATTATATAAATGGGATCACCTATGCATTTCGTTCAAGTTTTTCAAATATAGTCTATTAAGTCTAGGCATTAAAAATACTTACCCAAATGTTGGAGAGAGAAATGTGTGAAGTAATCAGAAGCTTTTTGGGAATATTCTGACACTCTGTAAAGTTTGGAACATTCTCCATCCAGTAAGATACTAGACCCTGTTCGATGATTGTCAAGAATCTGCAAAACAACACTTTGAATATTGTCCATCATACCATTGAGAAAGTTATGAAAATAATGTACATATCAGAGTGTTGCCGTTGCATTTCGAAATTTCAGTGTACCTCTTGTTGAAGCCATTGACGAGAGGATTCGTCTTTTGAGTCATCATTGCAGAGGACAGTGGCAAAAATCCATCTCTTGAAATGTAAAAATCACAGTCTCCTAGAGAGAGAGAGAGAGAGAGAGAGTAGTTTACCTGCATTTTTTATTTTAAATACATGATATAAAAAAGACTAGTTCTTTGCCGGCAATTGTCTTATCGATTTGTAAAGAACCTGGTCCAGATACCTCTGGATTTATGTAATCTGTTCAAATGTAATAGCTAAACAGGAGCTTTTTTTCATTATTAAAAGGCGATTCTGAATAATATTTAAAAATATAAAAATGTTACGTTATCTCCTTGGTTAATTCAGTATGTATCTCATAAGTCTCATTCATGCAACCATACCCCATTCCTTTCTAAGCCATGCTGATTTGAAAGATTTTGTCATTCCTTTGTATGGTGAATAGGCCTTGAAAATAGCTATTGAAAGTATCCAAAAAATATTATTTGTAATGAACTTTATAACATGAACCATGCCGCTGTACCTTTCTGAGAAAAGTCTAAAGCAATAAGACTTCTCATGCTAATTTCGGTATCAGCAAACACGTGATGTCCAGCTCTCACCAGGGTGTCGATGCTCTTAATATACTGTGATTGCGTGCGGAATTTGAGGCGACCAACATTCTCCAGTTCTGCCACTTCTTGATATATACCAGCCTTGACATCCTAATGGCAAACAAATATTAAATCGTGTCCATTTTCTCTTCTGCCTTTGAAAGAAAGAAGCGGTGCTACTTATATTTAATACTTAAGAATTTTAACGAGCTTGAACCTAAGTACAAACCCTTGGCAAAGGCTTTTCTCAATCATTTGCCATGCATTGCTTTTAAAATATTTTAAAAAGGGAAAGTAAAGAAAATGTTTGCATACCCTTAAGTACTGCTCGTAATATGAAAATTTTTGCCATATCATTACGACATGAGGATCATTTAGGACGTCCCTCAGGGTCTGGTAGGGCTGCGGGACATATCGAACGGCCAGGAGGGACATGAGGTTGCCGGCGTAGCTCTTGGTTAACACCAGCGTTGTTAGCATCCACAGCACCAGCACCAAACGCTCCCACCACCACCACTCCGCAGGCGACACGATGTCTGCGTTGGTTGTTTATGAAACAGAGTTAGTCTTGACAGAGCGGTTGATAAATGTTCAGTAAGAGCACGAAAACCTTCAAGGTCATCATGCAGCCAGGAGGGGCTGAGCACAGTCCCTGATGCCTCACCTTGCTGGAGGATAACACGAACACTGCTGAAGGCGTTACTGGCTGGCCAGCAACCGCGGCCTAGTTTTGTGCTAGACAGACGGCAGGGAAGCAGCTGCAGGACGGCGAGCACCACAAGTAGCGCCATCACAGTGGCTGCCCATACCAGAGGCTTCAGAGGCAGGAGAAAGCTCCACGGATCTATCTTTTGGCCTCCAATTCCACTTAGGATTCTTGCTTGTCCAATGTGAAATGGTGTCGTGTGATCCGCTGCTTCAGTCCGCACTGAACTTAGTATAAATGGTCCTGGTGCAAAATCTGCATCCTGTAAGAATAAAGATATGTATAATAATGATTCCCAAGTTATCAGTTGAAAACTTGAACTGCTGTTTTCATGCTTCCTTATAATTATATTTATTTGTCAGTGTGAAATCAGTCCGTTAAGACAACTTAGAATTATTGTATTACGCCTTAATTTTAATTTGTCATCTTGTAAATAAGAGAAGCATATCAAGTCTAAAAATCTCTTTTGATGTGTCCCAGACCAGCAAACTAAATGCATCAAATTGGCTGAAACATTAACAATTGAATGAAATATTTGTTAGAAGTATTTAAAGGAAAGCCCACAGTGTGGCTTTTACCTAAGCTTTTCATTATTGCTCAGCCAGACGTATTGACCAAACACACTTTCTTGGCAGAAAAAATGGACGCGAGCACCCCCAGCAGCGCCTACGAGAGTGTAAAGTTTAGTAGGAGGTCCATTGGTCTTAATTTGGACTGGCAGTTATTCCGTTTGGAAATAGTTTTTTTTTTTTTTTTATTGTCGAAGGGAATTAGGCGACCCACAGTATTTCTTCTGAGGCTACTGAGAACAGGGTTGTAGTTGATTACAGCGAGGAACAAACGAGTCATTTTTTCCCTCCTAAGAAAGACAGCGTTGAAATGATACGACTCTAGGAACAAGCTTTAAGCTTTCGCATTTTTTTCCCCCGTCACAAGGGATGTGTTCCTCATATACATGTTTCCCTAACTGCCTTATTTACCTCTTCTTATTGATTTCTTTCTTCTAATTGTCTTTTCTTTTCCCTTGAAACCTTGCTTCTGCAACGAGTATTTAATAACCACAAAAGTAAATTGGCGGCAGCTCCATCACGGTAACTTCTTATATAGTATAAAAAAAAGGGGTTAAAAAAATGCTGGCATTCTATAAGTTCTTTTCACTAGGATCACACATTGCACACTCACCTCCCTGATCACCATTCCCAGCATACCGGTCCATGACCCGTCAGGCAGCTTGCTGCCAAAGGTTCTCTCGGGTGACAACACGTACCTGACCCTGAATCAGAGAGGGCAGTCTTGAAAATTATGAGAAAAGTCTTGCCATATAGATAACTATTTATATGCTGTGAAAAGCAATATCCTGCTGTTAGCATTGTTTTAACATACGTAAAGTTCATTGCGTTGGCAAAATATTTTACGATAGTGTCCACATATCCAGAGAAAGTCAAGCGCCGTCCACCAGAAGCGTCCACGTCGTCCACCCATAAAATATTGTTGTGAGGCAACACTTCAATCGCTACCGTAAGCATCGGCCCTGAACTGAAACTGAGCCAGATTGATAAAGTAGACTATACATATATATATATATATATATATATATATATATATATATATATATATATATATATATATATATATATATATATATATGTATATATATATATATATATATATATAGAGAGAGAGAGAGAGAGAGAATGATATAAATGATCCTGCAAACTGTATCATATAAAACACCTGCACAAAGACTAAGAATGATAAACTTACAAAGAAAACTTATCAGGGAAGAGCGACATGTTGGGGCTAACAATCAGGCCCCCATGCAATGTCCAGGTGGCCACCTCTCGAGGCGCGCTGCTGCTTGGACTGTACGGCAGCCACGCGTACACGGCCACGCGACTGTTGATTATTGCAAGCAAACAAGTTTAGAAATGTGAATAAAATATTTTCTGGAAAGTATCTCTTCCACTTCATATTACTTATGAAAAGCGATGAACACGTTTTCTTGATTAAGGAATGATAACACTGATTTAAGAGCTCAGTTTTAAGAGTACATTTGTCACAAAGCAGTGTTGAAAGTGAATCTCACCTGGTGGCTTCCACGTCCTCCCGTGTGTGGAGCAGCATGGCGTTCCTGTTGGAGAGCACGCCGTGCAGGCCGCCCAGCTCGCTGAGCGGGAGACGAGTGAGGACAAGGATCCTCGTCGACCACCTGAGGGCATGACGCCTGAGTGACAGGTGAGCGAAGGCGGCGAGGAAGGCTGCGTCGTCGCTCACCACCACCAGTGCCAGGCAGTGCCACAGCTCACCCATCTACAGGTGTCGTATTGTAAATAAGATTCTGAATTAATTCATTGTGAAAAATATACAACAATAAATAAATAAATGCGCGCTTGCACACACACACACACACACACACACACACACACACACACACACACACACACACACACACACACACACACACACACACACACACACACACACACACACACACACACACACACACACACACACACACACACACACACACACACATGTATATATCTTTTTAGTAACGAAAACACGTGCAACACATACAGATGACTTACCTTGCGAATCTTGTCAACCATGTCAATCAGGTTATCCTGGGTTGCACTGCCGTTAAGATTGTCAGTTTTCACATGTAAGACCCCGTCTCCTCGCGGAGCTCGCAGCCACTGTAGTTCCTGCATTTTACAGGTGATTATAAGCTCAAAACAAATTTAATCTACGTACTCATACCATAGTTTTAATTTAGGATATTTTTTTTGCTCTTCACCTTTTTTCCGCTGCTCAGATGTAATGCCGTGTGTTCGCACGTTGAATGCCTCGTGAGTATTGCGTCCACCGATCGTACCGCAATCATTTCCCTCTTCTCTAAATATATATATATATATATATATATATATATATATATATATATATATATATATATATATATATATATATATATATATGTATATATGATATTACATATAGTTGTAATAATTAATATGAATATGATACCCACTGTTAATCTTGAATGAGTATTCTGCTGCTGGTCATCTCACCTGTGGGGTGAGGTTTGAAGTGCGCCCATTGAACACAGTAGGCCAGGAGCAGCAGCATGATTGGACCCATAACAGCTGCCACAGAATTAGTTTTCATGGCTTACTGTAAAGGACAAAGTTATTGTAGTTTTAAATTATTATCGTCAGGGCGCAGGCAAATGATAGGCGCTGGCGTTGTTGTTGAATGTTGAATTAATCTACGTATTTTAGGAACGTTGCACATGGAACCCATCGTCCGTCACCTACTGCCGGTGACCACCGTCTCTTATATGGCAGTTAATAATTGATTTATAAAATGCTGATATTAAAACAAATATAGTATGTTTAACTTTACTTATTTTACAAATCCAGTTATATTCCAGCATGATGACAACTCGAAACGATTAAATAAATCGTATATTATATAATGCACTATTAATTACGAATCTAGGAGGATGAAACATGAGTAAAATATTATAATACTATACAAATCTTGCATTAATTATATGTTTGTTGTCTATCTCTGTGTCCATTTAAATATCCATTGGCAGTCGTAATGTTTGTACAAAAGTGACATATATTCTTTATGTAATGAGGGAAAATTAACATTAATATATGGAAGCGAGGTGACAAAACGGGGCCCATGGAGTACTTTGGAAACTTAAGAGGTATTGGGCATCGAGACGATTAAAATGTTCCAAATAAGACCTCTTTGCCAGAAAGTGGGGACTCCTTTTCAGTGGTTTATGATTATTTACGTTGCCTTCTTCCCTCCATCTGCTGATCCACCTGCAGACTGTTGACGTGCTGACGCCCATTTCCGTTGCTATAGTACGTGCAGACTTCCCGCAAACCCAGAGGAAAACAAACATTTTTCGCTCGAGCAGACTGGTGGGCTGTGTGGGGTATTGCTTCATCCTCGAGAGAATACGTCGCTTTATAGTCAGCTTAGTTTTTGTGTAGTGCTGTGTCGTGGAGGAAAATTGTTTAGAATGATTTCGTCACTTTGCAGGATTTCACTTTCAATGATTTTTGCTAATATCGACATTATTCACTTTTTAATAATGTGATTCTAACCTAGATCTGTAATGTCTGTCCTGTTTTGGTGCACAGCTACATAGTAACACACACACACACACACACACACACACACACACACACACACACACACACACACACACACACACAAACACACACACACACACACATTCTTCTTATTTCAGCTTGTTCCTGGTAGGGGTCGCCACAGCGGATCAACTGTCGCCCTCTAACTTCTGCCTCTCCCTTTGTCACCTCACCCTCCTGCATCTCCTCTATGACGTCTATATATCTCCTCTCTGGTCTTTCTCTTTTCTTCCCTGGCAGCTCCATCCTAGCATCCTCCTCCTAACATATTCTTCATCTCTCCTGTGTACATGCCCAAAGCATCTTAGTCTCACCTGTCTCGCTTTGTCTCCGAACCGTCGTACACGTGCCGTCCCTCTGATATATTCGTTTCTGATAATGTTCCTCCTTGCTACCCCAAGTGAAAATTGCAGCATCTTCAGCTCCGCCACATCCAGCTCTGCCCCTTTCCGTTAGTGGTATCGTCTCCATACCATACAGCAAAGCACGTCCCCCTAAAACATACACACACACACACACACGCACACACACACACACACACACACACACACACACACACACACACACACACACACACACACACTTGTGAAGGGTTGAACCTGACCTGGAATAATTACTTGAGTATTCATCACCCGTTGAACACCTGAGGAATTTATAAACAGCTCTTCAAACGCTGCCGAACAAAGATGCTTCTAACTTTCAGAACAGCTTTTCTGCTTCTCAGAACATGGATTATACCAAAAGCAAACCCAGGAACAGTGGCCTCTTAGTCAAGTCGGGAAGTGTAATTCAGGTTGGCCTGCGCTGCGTTGGTTTATATATCAGAGGGTGAACCGGTGTGTGTGTGTGTGTGTGTGTGTGTGTGCGCGCGGTGAATTCATTATTATGTTTAAACCTTTGTTCCATAATATCGATTATTTCACACACACACACACACACACACACACACACACACACACACACACACACACACACACACACACACAAACACTTAAATACAAACACAGACACAGATACACTGATAAATATGCATCAATGCATACATATAAAATTCAGTTCTGTGAATGGTAAAATAATGTATCTTAAATATAATTTCATTTTAATAAGTTGAGTCGTACAGTAGCTTTATTTTATTTTACTTTGACGAAGTTACCGTGGCAAAAAATAAATCGTCAGGCATTAACGGATTGACAGATCACACAGTATCTGGTTAAAAAACGTCCCTCATATGTGTATCTTCAAAGCACGACCGGTAAACCAGTATTCGGGTCAAGTTGTTATCTAAAACTTTTAGTCTTGTAGTTGATGAGCAATATCAAGTCTGTTCCCGGTATTTGGCTCTCTTGGTTGAGATCCGGATGGTAGTAATTTCATTTACTGGTGGAGTAGTGAAATGAGCAATTCAGCATAAAAGACCAGCATCCCAGCTGCAAGACCAGCAGCCAGCACTACGAACAATCCCTGCAACACATAATACTTAATAGAGTCTACGCTAGCCTCTGTACTGGTGCATCATGTTCTGTGAACACATAGATGTATTTGTTTTTATATGTTTATTTGCTTACCTATTGGTTAATATATTTATTAATGTATTTATTTTAACATGTGTCATGGCAACTTGAATTCTAAAGTAGGCATGCGGCTCATACCTACGAATAAAATCTTGACATTGAAAAAGTTGATAAAAACAACGAATTCTGAAAGAAGCTGCACATGAAGTTGGAGGGATAAGAAATAAGAAGTAAAGATCACTACATACTCTCTTTAGAAACTAAGGTACTAATGCTAAAACAGAGAAAGAAAAACAGCATCAGATGGTATGATGAAATTGATAATTTATTTTATGAATCATTGACTTCGAGGCTGAAAATTTAGAAGCACGAGCTAAACGAATGGAAATCTTTGAGAGAAGGTAATATTTTTCATTACATAGGCTTATGATGATGATATTCATTTATTTATTTTTGATTGTTCTTAATATGATAATGATTAGTATATTTACCTATTTTGCTACTTACCCAAATGTTTGAAACCGAAATTTGGGAAGTAACTAACATCTTTCTGGGAACGTTTTCACATTCGGTAAAATTCGGGACATTTTCCATCCAATACCTTATCATACCTTGCTCGACAAGTGTCAAGAATCTGAAAAATTACCATATATGCTTTCTTACTAAAAAAAAAAAGATGAGCAATATTAAACATTTGTTTGGTTTCTATGACATTCATTTAAATCATGATATTTTTTTTAGTATATTAAATCTTTATATACGTTCATCGTATTATACCAGAAGTAGTAAGTTCATTTACCTTTTATTGAAACCATGAACTAGAGGACTCGTCTTTTGAACCATCATAGCAGCTGCATACGGTAGAAACCCGTCTCTTGAAATGTAAAAGTCACATCGACCTGTTATTGTTTCAAAAAGACTTTAGCATGATAAAACTCCAACAGTTGTGTGTTAATTTGAAGTCTTTTTAACGTGAGTATAAATACTTTTCATAGTGATAATAAATATCATAGTAATAGGATAGTAATAATAATGATAATACGAATACAAATATTACTATCTACCTTTCTGGGAAAAGTCTAAGGCAATCATGCTTCTCAAGTTCATATCGACATCGAAGAAAACGTGGTGTCCAGCCTTGACCAGGGTATCGAGACTCTTTATGTACTGGGCTTGAGTGTGGAATTTGAGGCGACCTACACCCTCCATTTCAGCCACCTCTCGGAATATACCGGTCTTGACATCCTAGAGGAAATTACAGTAAACAGGGAAAGTCTAACCTTAGGAACTTTCTAACCATAATATTTTCACCCCTGAAGTCTTTCTTTAGAAAAAAATGTATGCTAATTTTAATATAAGCTATTTTTTCTATTCTATAATCTTCTTGAAGGTTTGCTTTCTGCAACTTTTTACTTGAGTCTTCAATAGGCTATTTCAAACTTTAAACAATATATCCTAAATCCTAACATTAAAACGTCTTTTTTTTTAAATTTTGACATGCAATAAATGTTTTCTCCATTCTATACCTCTGCTTTACTTTGAACAGAAGACTTACCCTTAGGTTTTGCTCGAAATTTGAATCTTTTTGACCTATCATAGTGACATGTGAGGCGTCTAACACATCCCTCAGGGTCTGGAAAGGTTGTGGGAGATATCTCACTGCCAAGAGGGACATGAGATTGCCGGAATAACTCTTGACAAGCACCAGCGTCACCAGCATCCACAGCCCCAGCACCAGACGTTCCCACCACCACCAGCATTCCACGGGCAACACGATGTCTGCGGTCGGAATGGGTGCGGCAGTTATTTTTCTTTAAACACTATCAATATACTGTGAAACCACCGGGACCCTCAAGATTTAGGACAGCCATCATACAGCCATTAGAGCACGGTCCCTCGGGCCTCACCTTGCTGGAAGATTACGCGGACGTAGCTGAATGCATTGTTGGTCGGGCAAGCGCCGCGGCCCAGCTTGCTGCCTGGCGTACCGAGAGAAAGTATTTGATGGACGGCGAGGATCCCCAGCAACGCCGCCAGAGTAGCTGCCCACACCAAGGGTGTCAGGGGCAGGAAGAATCCCCACGGATCTACATTTAATCCAGGGAGTCCACTTAATATTCGAAGATTTCCGTAATAGAATGTTGTCGTGTGATCTGCTGCCTGTCTTCGCACTGGACTGATTATGAATGGTCCAGGCGCAAAATCTGCCTCCTACAAAAGTATTTGCAATATTGTTAGTTGTTTTTTATTAAAAATATTTCATTATTACATTTATTTAATAGTTTTGATAAATTGCTAAATAATAATTATTTGATCTATATGTTTGAAGCTGTTGCATGAGTATGTGCTGATTTTTCATTATTTTGACACAATATAATGAAATATTTTACAGTAATGGGTCCGTAACCCATGTTATCTACACATATTTCTTGTCGTCAAAGAAAATTACACCATTAAGTCTGTCTGAAGTAGCTCTCACCTCCCTGACCACCAAGCCTAGAAGTCCAGTCCAAGAGCCGTTGGGCAGCCTTGAGCCGTAGGTCCTCTCAGGGGACACCACATACCTGAACCTGAACATGAAAAAAAAGTGTTACCTACAAAATTAAAGTAACATTTTTTTATATATACCGTATTTGCAAATATAAAAAAAGTTTATATACTGTCTGCATATATGAAATACAGACTTACGTAAAATTCATTGCCTGGGCAAAGTACTTCACGATGATGTCTGCATAGCCGGTAAATTTGAGGCTTCGTCCATCAAGGGCGGACGCGTCCTCCACCCACGAAAGTTTGTGATGAGGAATGAGCTCAATCCCCACGGTAAGAGTTGGTGCTGAGCTAAACCTGAACCGTGCAGGGAGAAATATAATAATAGAAGAGTTTAGAATGTTGAAAAAAATGAAATTCAAATTTTTTTTGCGAAGTTTATCTAAAAAGTAGTGAAAGTCAACAATTATGACAAAGTGCGACAACGTGCAGATTATGACATTACTGCTCGCACCGGCAAAGATATATTTCAATTGACGTTACCATAAAACAAAAAAAAACGACGTGCGTATATGGTTAATGCTCACCCATGTCATAACGGGAAAAACACACTAATTGAACACCCTTTGCTTTAAGCAGAGAGCCTCGCAATATGCTACCTTGTTTTCGGAATGCACCCCGCCCCAGATATATCAATACTTTTACTTTCGGCTTGAGTGAGGAATTTGTTTCGGTTGTTCTAAGTGTACATATTAATTTACTGTCTCATGGGATTCTTGGATGCACATAATTAACATAGCTTAAAGCACGAAATAATATTTTACTGACACGTAGAACTTATCAGGAAAGAGCTGCATGTTGACGGCAAGAGTGTGCGGAGTCCAGGTAGCTACTCTCAAGGGCGTGCTGTCTGGGGCGCTGTACGGCTGCCACATGTAAACGTCCACTCTACTGTTAGTTACATATATATGTTTGACTGAGCCACAGTGTAGTATACTGCATAATTATATAAATTAATTTCTTAGGCATATTTTTTTCTCAGTAATTACGGCGTTTACTGCAATGCTTATGGCATGACTACATCACTGCAACAGCCATTGCTAATAAGCAGTACAGGGACTATACATTACGTAATAGTCTTGTCCTTCCGCGAGAAAAGCAGCACTGCGTTCCTATTGGAGAGAATACTGTGTAGGCCGCCAAGTTTGCCAAGAGGGAGGCGAGTAAGGACAAGGATTCTTATCGACCACCTGAGGGCATGACGCCTAAGTGACATGTGAGCGAAGGCGGCGAGGAAGACTGCGTCATCGCTCATCAACACCAGTGCCAGGCAGTGCCACAGCTCACTCATCTGTGGGCGTAAAGGTGTTCTGGGTCTCTCTTTAACCATAGTAAAAAGCACAAAACTGCAAAATAGAAGCCGAACATTTAAGTAAGAAAGACATACCTGCCGAACCTTGTCCACCATCATACTCAGCTGAGTTTGCGTTGCATTACCGATCAGGCTATCAGCTCTCGCTTGTAAGAAGACGATTCCCCGCGGTGCCTTAATTTTCTCAACTTCCTGAGACACACAAGATAAAAAAATATCAAATTACCATTATTATGAAATTCAACAATGCTTTGTCCTTTTTTTATATAAAGCCATTACACAACCACTTACCTCTTTGCCATCAGTCACTAGCAACATCGTGTGGTCACAAGACGAATGTTGTGTGAGAATCGGTTTCACAGCTCCTATCGCCATCCAGTTTCTGTTAACTTTCAAAGGGGGTACAGAATTAGACTCCTTGTAAAGTCATATATTTGTTGTGCCGAAGGCAAAATGTGTATTTTTTGTCAAGACTGTATATAGATATTACTTGGCTCACCTGTAGAAAGAAACCTGAAGTCTACCCGCTTAGCGCAGCAGGCCAGGAACAGCAACACGACTGACTTCATGACAGCTGGCACGAATATTATAATTATTATAGCGGAATTTCATAACAGCCGTAATTTTTTGCCTTTAAACTGCAACCATTACAGTTCACATATAAAGAAAAGAAAGGCTTTCAGACTCTGTATAGAGAAAAGGTTGACTATTTCTGTCAGATAATATTTGGGTTCCACGGGTTAGATAACATGTTGAATTGGAGGGAAAATGTGTCGATTGTATAGATTGTATTGTTTGAAAAATTTATTAATCTTGCTTGCTATCAGAATTCCCCTCTGACTATCCATCTACTAACATTTACAATAATAGGCTAAAAACTGCACTTTCAGAATACAATAAAACAAACTTTATTACATTAAACTGAAGTAAAGGAAACGGTTTGTCCTGGATATCAAGGGGGCAATAATTGTGTTATATTGGGACACACAAATCCCTCAAGATATGATCTATCATAAAGAAAATAATAAACACTTCCGAGTGGTTGATGGTTATAAACGTTGCCCTCCTGCTTCCATCGGTTGATCCATCTGCACACTGTTGAAGGACTGACGCCAGTTTCCCTTGCAATTTCTCTGGCAGACTTCCCGTCAACCCACATAGACACAAACATGCTGCGTTCGATCAGACTGGTTGGCTGGGACGGGTACCGCTTCATCGTCCAGAAAACAGGACCACCGGTATCCTTAGGTTGCACTTGAAAAGTCAGTCTTGTACGGTAGCGCTGCTTCATGAAGGAAAAATTATTATATTTTTAGAGGTAGAACCTTCATATAGGAGTCACAAATTAAGCTATTTTTTTTTATTATTTTGAGTTACCTCTAAAATTTCATGTATCCCTCATCTGTTTTTACGAACCATTTCCAGAGAAAGCAAACCGCTTTTGCTCATATTATTTTTTCTACTCAAAGTTTGGCTGGTAGTTACTTGAAACATACTGAAAAAAGCCTTAACTTTTCAGAGGATTATTTTTTATTTCATACTGACATGGAAACGTACTTCTTACAGTTCAATATCAGAACCGTTTCAGTCATACCAACATAGCTACGCCATTTACGAAGGCACTTGAGTATTTTGCCTAATGATCAATCCTTTGCGTATATAGTAAGCCAAGAAGCTGCCATTTTTACGTTCAACTGTAGAGCTAGCGCAGAAACTGTTTTAGCTGTATCTGAATGGGCAAATAGTTATATTGAGTGTAGCTTCTCCATGTGGATTGCTGAACTTTTTGGGGGGATAAAATGGCGAATTGTTAATTAGAAATGTTAATCCACTCCTCCGTGCATTTCTTTTTATTTATCATCTCCAGCCCCTAAACCTTAGCCTGAGCTACTGTGCCCCTGAGATTCTCCTCATTATTTTGCCATACTGTTAAACCTTCTGACCCTAAAGAAATGACGAATGTTGTTGCGTCTTCATCTCGTTTTGTAGGTAGCTTGCTGAAAGTGCTTTAGCTCTAACAAAATGGGCTGACTGAGTCTATTGGTATTTATTAACAGAGGTACAGTTTATCTACAACCCTAGAATCTATCAGCATGCTAAAAAGTGATAGTTATTCTTAGCGTGGAGCAAAATGCTTAACCTGCGCACTAATATATACAAATGCTTAGGTACAGATTGAGAGCCAGCTTCAACTTCCTACCTGTGGTAGCACGACACAAGATTCAGCTGTTGTAATGAAAGAATAAGGCGATAGTTTTCATTACCCAGGTTGGAAATCAAATCATAAAAGTCCCGTAAGTCTACGGCGTTATATATACGTATTTAAATTGCCCTGACATAGTTGGATAGAAAATGCACCATATCCCATTTCAGAGTAAGTGATGTACTCCCTAAACAGAAAAGAACTAGAGCATTGAAAAAATATTGACTTGGCTAGACGTACTTTTAAATTTGGACCTCTCCAGACAACTCCAAACGCTGAAACAGGAAAGTTGAAACTGGAGGCTGTCCATCGTCATCCAGCTTAATATAGCGCGCTTACCTGGGCCGTGTGTGTGTGTGTGTGTGTGTGTGTGTGTGTGCGCGAGTGTGTGTGTGTGTGTATGTGTTCACACTCTTGATTTATTCATGGTTGGTCACTCGCTCCCGTAATTACGTTAGTTGTGACGACTAAACCGACACACAAATATACACACACAAAAAAAGTTATTATTATTGGAAAGTGACTAATGGTTAGTATTGGAAACCATTTATTTTACATATTATATAATGCGGTTGTTTATAGGTTATCAAAACAAATCAATCCTGTGAGAATGATGTTTATCAGGCTAAATGATAAAAGTCATAGCCAATTACACTTAAGCGCCATCTTCTCTACACTGAATATTTCTTAGACTACTTTTATTATATAATTTCTTGGTTATGAACGCCCTTTGTTTATTAATCTCTGGAACAACAAGCTGAGTAACTGAAGCTCTTAAATGCTATGGTCTAATAACTTTCCAGGCACTCGAGTGTCTTTTGTCGTAGGGGGCTTCTTGTTGGTGGAGTTTTGGTCTGTATAACCGCCATCTCAGACGCATTTCTCAGCTGAAAGTAATAAAAAGAAATCAATATTTACATTAGATTAGGGGATGGCAGATTATTGAAACCGTTACTGATCTCTTTTCTTTCAGGTTTGACTGAAATATGGCAAAAATATTTACAAGCTTCACTATTGTGTTTTACTGAAACGAATTCATACTTCCGAAGCTGCGCCGGAAAGAGGCTGATAAAGATCTCAGCACAGAAAACCATCATGCCTATGGCCAAACCCGCGACCAACACTACGAACACGCCCTGCAACACAATCTCACAAATATTAGCAACACTAATTATAACATGAGCTATGACAATGATACACAACATATAGTTTCAACTGCTCTGTGCATTACAGGCGTATATTACATCCACTGAAATATTATATATATATATATATATATATATATATATATATATATATATATATATATATATATATATATATATATATATATATATATATATATATATATATATATATATATATATATATATATATATATATATATATATATATATATATATATATATATATATATATATATATATATATATATATATATATATATATATATATATATATATATATATATATATATATATGTGTGTGTGTGTGTGTGTATTTCTCACCAGTAGGTTGGGGATTGAGATTTGAGAGGTGACCAACATCTTCTTTGGAACGTTTTCACACTCGGTAAAGTTTGGAACGTTTTCCATCCAATACGATATCAAGCCTTGTTCTACCATTGTTGGAAACCTACAGATTATCAATGGAAAATAATATTTTCAATAAAGGAATTCGAGCTTTCATTCTGCGTGATCCTAGGTATTTTAGTTTCCTTGTTAAAAAGAAAACTTTATTCAAGATGATTATTGTATTAAATGTGGCATTGGAATATGTCTCATATCACTGTGAAAACAAAAGTCCATTTACCTAATATCAAAGGCGTGGACCAGGGGACTGCTCTTTTGACACATCATAGCCGCCGAATGTGGCAGAAATCCGTCCCTGGATATGTAGAAATCACATCTACCTGTTGTTATTACGATGAAATATGATTAATTATATTAGTCATATAATATATTTTCTTTTATATTATGATTATTATCATAAATATCATCATAATCATCATTTTGGACATACCTTTCTGAGAGAAGTCCAAAGCGATCATGCTTCTCAAGTTCATGTCAACATCAAAGAAAACGTGGTGTCCGGCTCTAACCAGGGTGTCGAGGCTTTTAATGTATTGTGCTTGTGTGTGGAACTTAAGACGACCCACATCCTCCAGCTCCGCCACCTCTCGGAATATACCGGTCTTGACATCCTAAAGTTAATGAGAAATTGTGCATATTCTTCTCAGCCAATCTAGCCAAACAAATGTTTATCCTGTTATCTG